>NW_019170045.1:0-252243 GCF_001792695.1 Aspergillus bombycis | reverse complement strand
TATAATTAATCTAGTTTACTGTCTACTATATTTAATAAAAATTAATAGTCTTGATACCAAGTACAGTTAATCTAGATTAATTATTTAATTTTTAGCTTAACTGTAATTAGATATAGAAATTCTATTAATCTAGCTATAACCTAGCGGTTAGATATAGCTGACCCCATTAACCTAACCTAACCTGGCCAAATGCCAGTCTAACTGTAGCTAGTATATTATCTGGTAGTGCTGCACTAGACCGGGGTCTGTAACAGTTTATAGTTAACTGCAGTTAAGAGATTAATTGATTTTAATTTAATTATATCTAGATCGGTTAAGAAATTTTATATCTTAATCTAACCGAGGCCAGTTAGATTAGGTTATGGCTAGATTACGGCGGTTATATTATGCTACTCTAGGTTATACTACTCTAATCCATATTATAATACAGCTGGAGAACAGTCAAATATATTCTAAAATACATCCGGAATATAATAAGGTTGGCTCAATATACTGACCAAATTTCAAGCGGATTAGACTACAGTGGCCCACGGGGATGTATATCGACCGCCAAATAGAATATACAGTTAACCCTAAAACCGGCTACCCGCATCCCATTCCCTCTTCTCGGTTAGGCCCTAGACTCGGGCCTAAAGCCCAACCCATCGTGGGCTGGTCACTTCCGATAGCGAGCCGGACCTTCGCGATCAAGGTCCACGATATCACGACCTTGGAACTCGCACTGCGACACAGGCTTATCCATATTACCAGGATCACTAAGCCAGGCCACAGCGCACAGGAACTCCGTCATAATATTGTATACATCGGTTGCCCTAAGTTGAGCATCGTCGTATTTCACAGTCAGCCGCAACAGATCAGCCTCCATCATACCTGGTAGCCAGAAAAGACCAAAGTCGGATCGAGAAATGTTTTCGATTAACTTGATTGGATCGGACGCATGTTCTTTATATCCCCCAATCCTCCAGTTGAGGCTTTGGCGGAAGAGGACGTCGAGGAAGGATTTGCAGTCTGAATCATCCAGCTTCCGGCATATTTCGTCCATAGGAGCATATGTATTAGAAACAATATCGTCTTGGTCCTTGCTCATCCTGGATAGAAGCTGGATTGTCCTTTCGTCTGGTGTAATCTTTGTACGACTGAGACATTGGATGATTGTAGGCCCGTCGACTTCTAAAATATCGATACCTTTATTCTCGGGGTGACTGTCATCTGCAGATGGCCAGATTCTGCCCGATTCAACGAGGCCAAAAATTGCCTCTTTGGCTCCAGTCATGCGCACATTGATCAATGCGCAGGCGCATCTCGCAATTATCGGCGGTGTTATCGCGAACTTGTGTCGTAATTCCGAGATATTGGGCACATGCACAGCGCGAGTGATACCCTTGGTTCCAATGCTTTTATCTCCATCCAGAAGGGGTCGCTCGCTGGGATGGCCTGGTGTGTTGTCACTGTGGACCCAACCCTGGTTATCACCTTTGAGCCAGTGTGGTGCAATCTGCCGTGGCCATAACGCATCAGTAGCAGACGATACTCCTCGAATTTTGTTAACATGAAAGTCAACCGCTCTCCGGGCTGCTGACCCAGTTCGATTCCCTTGGTAATCTGCGATATAGTCACGGTATGGATGAAAATAGAGAAGCTGATCCTTGCGATTCAGAAGATTCTTGAGGTCTTCAAACCATCGAAACAGGATGTGGGCATCGAACACAAGATGGTGCAGGTGCATGACCAATCCGACGACTGATGAACTCTCCACACTTAGAATAGTAGCCCTGAACAATGGCCCCTTCCCATCTATATAGTCATAGTCGGCATCATTCAACCTATATGTTTCGACGCTGTTTATGTCTTTAACCATACCGCCATCCACAACCTGTAGTTTCATCCAATCCTCACTGGGATTCATGATCAAATATAGATCTAGTTCCTCATCGTATGAAAGAGGTGTGGACCGTAGAAGTGGATGACGTTGAAGCCAAGTGTGCAAGGCTGCCTTGACATCTGCGATGCTGATTGATGAGCTCGCAATCCACGACATCCGGGTGTTCCACGAGTTTGGCCTGTGTCCGTAGTGTGTTCGTTTCACACAGTCTGCAATCGGAACGACCTCTTCCACGTCATCCCATCTAAATCCGAGGTTGTTCAACTTGGAAAAGGTCACCTTTTTTACCCGCTCCATGTCGAGCTGCGCTGGAGGAGCATGGTCTGTATCACGACAATGAGAGTCCTTGAGATGCTTTCTTTCGCTGAGCAGCTTCGCCTGTTTTCTAATCGTGTTGAACTTTATCAAATCAATCGGCGTGATCACCAGTTGCAGCTTTTGGCTTATCAGGTGGCAAAACTGGATTTGCATCATACTGTCGGCGAAGGTTCGTATAGAAATGTTTCGATCGATATCTCTAGGTGCCAGACCGGTTAAGCCAGACCACAATGTCTTTAATTCTGTTGTAAGGTCGTCGGAAGAGATTTGATTGTCGACGGCGATCTGATTGAGATGCTCGGTTACCCATGCTCGAAGCACTGTTTTCTGGATTTTGCCAGATGTTGTAGTTGGGTAGTGATCATTTCCAAGGTCATCTTGGAGATCAAGAATGCGTGCTGGAGCAAACGATTGACCAAGTTCATTCGAAACCATTGTTTGAAGAGCCTTTTTCATTGGCATTTGGCCTGACTGATCTTTTCGTATCACAGCAACAGGCACCTCACCAGCAACAGCATCTGGAATTCCGACAACATACACATCCTATCAGATAGTAAGTACCTGTTGCATCAAAACCCCGTTTGATAATAAAACTAGGTCGGGCTGACTTACCCTTATCCCATCTACCTCGCCCAAACACTGTTCTATTTTCAATGGGGATATGTTCTCGCCACCGCAGATAATAAGATCTTTATATCTGCCGAGTATATAAACATAGCCCTCACTGTTCATGTACCCCTGATCTCCTGTGGCTATCCAGTTCACCCCATCCTCACGATAACATGAGTCATTGCTCCCCCCAAGATAGCCTCCGAACACTGGAAGACCACCGAGGTGCACCTCACCGATCTCCTCTTTGTGAATGGGGATGCGGCTTCCCTCAGCACAGATCCGGACTCGCCCACCGTAGAATACCTTCCCAACAGATACATCTCTTGTCGTTAGCTCCATGGACCTTTCTTCCAAAGAGGTGTTGACAAAAGGTATACCCTCAGTCATACCATATCCTATCATAATCCTTGTCGCCCCCAAATTCCTACAGCGCTTCACTACGTCCAATGTCACTGGAGCACCACCAAGAAGAACTTCAAACGAAGGGCAGGAGCTGTGCTGAGGCGACGCACAGTTCAGTAAAGCATGTATCATGGCTGGGACACAGGGAGCTGTGACCCGTTGATAGGATCTGATGAGCTGCAAGGTGCTTTGTGGGTCGAAAGAAAAGCTTGGGAAGATGACAGTCGCACCAGCCAGCCAGAACGCAAGAGTAAGCGCAATATTGAATATATGAAAATTGGGTAAATGCTGGCAAAGATTAGCGCCAGGTCCTAGTTCTAACCCGTACATGAACCCTAGCCCTTGAGCACCGATGGAGATGGTCGTGTGTGGACAGCCTTTGGGAAGTGCAGTAGTGCCACTCGTGAACAGTATAAGTATTGTATCATCTGGGGTTCCGGGCTGATGCAAAGAAGGCTTGTCTTTTAATGGCTCCGACATGATGTTGGACATCGTCGTCCACCCGGCCGAAACAGTAGTCTCTTCATTGTCGCTCACAACGCATTGAACAAAAGGGCGATGGTTATGATCGATGGTGATATGGTTAATCCGATTCGCCATAGCCTCGTTTGATACAAATATTGCTCCTGGTTCCAGCTGATCGAGGAGAAACAAAATATCCCGTGCGTCGCGATCGAGCACCCGGGGATCCAGTGGCACAAATTGACAGCCCAGGCGGGCAGATGCCCAGAAAAGTAGTGCCCACTGGGCTTGGTTATACATAAGGGTCACGATCCGACTTCCAAGACCAACACCTCTAGACGATAAATGGGCGGCGAGTTGGATGCTCTTCTCCTGCAGTTGAGCAAAGGTCCAGTGCAGGCTGGTCTGATGGAAGGATATAATGGCATCATGATCTGGGAATTGGTCGGCGACTTGATCGAGAAGTGTAATTAAATGGGTGGTTGGTGCCTTCTGGTTTTCATGGCAGGCTTCGGCCAACGAAGAGGGGTTGTTAGCCATTCTTGATGAGAATGCAAGATAGATAGTGCAATAGTAGAAGGATAAACAGACGGTACAAAGAATTGTCTAATATGGGCTTCTATCTTATCTGCCCCTCGCTGGACTGTAGGGCTTGTGGGGTGAAGCTGAATGATTATCGATGATCAGCGCTGTCGGATAATTAAATGTTCGATAATTACTATGCGGAGGGGTCGGTTATATATAGTATTTCACGATCACACGATTAATGCAGTCTTGTGTCTAGACAAAGATAATTGGTCATTCTAGAGCTGAATTTCGCTTAAAATTTTGGATAGATAATGAATCGAGGCAAATGTGCGGTGAGCTTTTATATTTAAAGTTATACAAATGCAAGGAAAGCATATTGGTTACTGCAAACAATATGCAGTGGATATGTAACAAAAACGGGCTCCGTCAGTTCGGGGAATAGCGTCCGTACCGGATACCATGGCATGTTGAAAGGTAATTTCTTATCTGTCCAGATGAAAGTCAAAAATCCACTAGGAGCATATTAATTATTGTATTTGTGCCTCGTGATAACACCCCCTACCTGGCGGTGAGTGTGCGCCCCAGCGGTAGCCCAATTTTGATGCTATTTACACATTTATCAACAACACATTGGATGCGGATCAAGGTAAAAGAGCTCATTAGCCTCTTCACTAGCCCTTGTAGCTTCAATTGATGCCTTATTATCCTGCGTAGGCTCTCTTGGTGGCGGTTTGCCGTACAATTTCATGTCTCCAGCCGCCCTTTCTCCCGAATAGTATCCTTTGCCTTCCTATCCCTAATTAACCGATGTGCGTCTTGTGGGCGAAGCATATCAGTGTGGCTAAACCCCTTAATATGTCGTCTGTTGTAATTCCGCAATAGACGGGCGCGCGCGGTCGTCATTTGGCTGATTATCTCGTTTGGGCGAGCTGCTTGTTCCGCGATGATCTTATTGTGTTCGAAGATGCGTAGTAGGCCTCGCCGCTGCTTTGGGTAAGGCTGTATATATTAGATGGCTTCTTGTGATTCTTTTGGAGGGCTTGAATGCTTTTTGGAGGCGAAATATCGACGCTGAGAGGATGACGACGGCGGCGACGGTGTTGCTTCTCCGTATGTATGAAGATCAGGCGCTAAGATCTCTTGTAGCTCTTCCTGGATGTCGTTAAGCTTCTTGATGATATACATGCCATATGGTGCCCAGATACCGCGGTCTTTGAAGGAATCACGAATATTCGTGGGTTGAAGGCTCGTTGTCGTACGTCGGCGATGTATCGTAGCAAGTCGGCCATCCCCACTGGCTGCCCGGTTAGGAACGCACTCCTATTGTTCCCTTGCGAAAATGCCGCTTATAGCTAAGGAACGGCTTGCCATTGAGAGGTTGACAGAGGTGAATTGAATGAGGCTTGAAAGCGAAACAAATGAGGTTATAATCCTGGCATCTCTGCAAAGATTCCTTCGTCTTCTGCTTCATTGGGCCAAGCTGTTCCTCAGGAAAGCGCTTGATGAAGCGATACACCCACATCTTGCCATGCTCTCGTTCAAGACCGCTGAGAATGGGGCTACCGCTGGGGGGCACCCTCACTGCCAGGTGGGGAGCGCTATTACGAGGCATAAATATGTCCTGATAGTCCCATGCAGGTCTTCGCAAAAATCAGCCACATATACAGTGGCTGAAAAAGGTTGGAAGATGTTGTGGAAAAGTGGAAGGTTTATTACAGTGACATAGGATTGGTCTAACTCCGTTCAGATTTACTGTGTGTTTGTATGTAAAATGCGGGTAACACCTTGACACCGGTATTGTCACCCGAATACTCGGTTACACCGCCATGGGACGGCTCAACCCGCCCCTTTACCCATTTGTTACGAAGGGCTTCCTTCAATCAGTCTTTACCTGATGGTTCCGATAGGTCTCATTCGTCCATATGCACACTAGTCTTTACTGATTCAGCTCGCTTTGACAAATTGTTTCTTCCAAACTTTTGTTACGCCGCTGTATTCTAGAGGAATTTTGAATTTTCACTATGTTCGATGATCGGCGACTAGAGCCACATGAATACAGTTTTGTTCTCCACCGAATCCACTTGTTCTACTAGTAGCACTGAATACAAGGTTCAACTGAGCCTACCTAGATGCTGCAGCATTTTCGCCCAATCAGGAAAATGTAAGATATAGATGCTCGCTAGACGAAAATAAAATCTCGTGCTCTGTCCCGAGGATTCATCATTGATCCAGGCAAAACCCGATTCTAATCATTCGCATCATGCTCCCTCTATCGCAATACCACTTCGAAATACTGCCCCACGACGAGGCGAGTGTCCAACAATGGGGTCCCAAATATATCGAATTCCGCCTGAACGCCCTTAAAACAGCCCCTGACAGTTTCGGGTCATCCTATGAAAAAGAAGCAAGCATGTCCGAAGCAGAATGGATTTCAATACTCTGTGAGCCTGCGTTTAGAGTCATTATCGCTGTTCCCCGAGCAGATGATGGTGCCCTCCAGACTCCGGTATGGGAAAATGAGTGGGCATTGATTTCAAGTCTCTACGGACCGCGCTGTCACCATGAGCCGTACCACGACAATGAAAATGACTGTAATGAATCGTCTTGGTTCCTAGGAACCTCGTTTGTTTCTCCTCACCACCGGCAACGGGGCATGATTCTTGAGGCCTTTGCCACAGCTGAGCGAGTAGCTGTCAGCGAGGACAGACAGACGTTCCAAAAGCGACACAAAGCTCAGCTTCAGCGCCCGTCTGGGCATCGATCAAATCAATTCCGGACACGCATGTTGGGCGCGAGTACTACTACCCATCCCACCATCTTAAATTACTACCGAAAAACTGGACTTGAAGTCTCGCATACCATCAGGAGAGGAGACATCGCTCGACTGTGGAGGTGGAAAATATCGGTCAGTCCCGAAAAGTTGCAAGGGCTATCAACTATTTTGGTGAAGATAATTCCATGGGACGGTGAGGTCAATTTGGCACGGCTGTAACCAAAATATTGGAACCTTGCAGTAATATGGTGTTTGGTGGGGTGTTAAACTTGATCATAGTTACTGAAATATGAGTTTTCCTTCACAATTACATTATCCAAAGCACCTTGGAGTTGGATATCATTCTCTCATGGGATTCAGGCTTATTTGCATTGAGAGAAAATGAAATTCAATGCTTCTGTACCGTAGCTGACCGCCTGACGATCGATTTTATTGCACACCAACATTTGGAGTAGAATTTTAATCCTCTACAACTCATTCAATATGACTCCTATTGAAGCAACGCTGGTGGATATAGAATCCTTGAAGCCAGAAGAAACTTTTAATTATACTGTAACTGCAAAAAAGCACGATATTGATCGAAATACTCTGTCAAGACGTCACCGCGGAGTTCAGGGTGACCCACCCGCTTTTTAAAGAAGTATAACGATGGCCTTATTGCTCGCTATACTACTGGAATTGATTCTTCAAGAAAACGGGTGGATTCTGTGTATAAATATGTCTTATACTTTGAGTTTTTGGCTAGAAAGAAACAGAAATTTGAGCTCAGATTTCAAGATATATATAACATGGATAAAGGATTTCTTATTAGAGTTCTATCTAAAGATAAAAGAATCTTTTCTAAGCAGAAATATAAGCAAGGAGACTTTAAGTAAGGTCTCCAGGATAGTAATCGGGAGTGGATCACTGCAATTACTTATATTTGTATAGCTAAAAGATATATTTAATCGAGAGATTAAAGAAAATGTAGAAAAACACTGGAGACTTGTAATTCTTCATAGCTATAGATCTTATCTTATACCGGAGTTTATAGACTTTTGTGATACAAACAGGATTCTTTTAGCAGTTTATCTACTTTATTTAATTTATTCTCTGCAGCTACTTGATATTGATATCTTTGCACCTCTTTCTTTAGTCTACAGTACTGAATTAGAAGTATTTTTACACGATTGCCAAGGTCTTAGTTATTTTGGTCTAGTTGGAAACAAATCTTATCTTAAAAGAATATTGAAAATATATAGGAATCTGTTATTTTATAGCTATAGAATCCTAAGGTTGCTTTGAAGCACTTTATTAAAAAGTGCGACAGTAGGCTTTCTTCTCGCGAGTCCTCCCGCTCAGTACAAGATACAGAAGACTGGAGAGGAATTGAGAGATTTCTAAAGTAAGTGATAGTTATAATTAAATTATTTGAAAACTATTTTCTACGATATATTAGCTTTCTACAGAGAATATCTTCCTAAAACCCTGCTCTCAGGGTCTTGAAAGAGTCCTTCTGTATAAGAAAAGAAGTGTCAGCGTGGAAAATCTTTACTGAGAATGGTAATACATAGAGTGGCATAACCTAACCTTTGTAACCTGGCCAAACGCCAGTCTAGTAATACAGTATTTTATTCGCGTAACAAGATCTAGGAGACTCGGATATTTCAGAATTAAAAAGAGAAAGCAGTAGAAAATAGAAAGACTTTAAAAAAGATAGAGAATTAGCGAGAAAAAAGGGAGAAAGAAGTGAAGTAACAGTCGATTAAAAATGATTGGAGGATTAAGATATATTAGAAAGAGTTGAAGATGCAGAAAGCTGAGTAGAAGAAATACTAAATGTAGCGGATCTACAGTTTCAAGATAACTCCCAGAAGAGTAAAAAGGAAAGGAGACTTATCTCTAGATCTTCTAAATCATCTAGTCAGCAAGGTATTAATACTCCAGTATCTGAAGTTACTGAACGGGCCCTTCCTACTGTAAATCGTCGAGGCAGATAAATACGCCTCCCACAGCGCTTTCGAGATCTAAAATCTCTTGATATCTCCTTCATAGTCTCTATTCCATTACACCAAGAGATTTCCATATAGTTTCTTTTCTATGTGGTTGTATAGCTTCATTTCCTACCTGGTTATTGGTGGTGAAATCGATCGTCAGGCGGTCAGCTACAGTACGTTAGTACTCAGACCACCTGTCATGAATCTATAAATCCAGCAAGCTTTACCCTGTACAACTAAAACACTCTGCAGTGCAACATGCAACTGAGGTTACCTTTTTAGGTCTAGTGTTCTGTACAGCTGACTTCCAGCCCTCATTGGAATCTCAATTATCGAAGTACTCTTCAGCGTCGCGTGTACAGAAGTTCTTTTCTTCCTTCCCTTCATCTCTGTTCTGATTACCGATTTCCGATCTAATGTAGCGGAAGCGGCTGAGATAGACACATCGAAGAAAATTATCCAGACTATTGAACCTTCTTGTGTCTGTGCAGCGCTAGAGATTTTAGTGGAGACGCATCTCCATTCGTAAGGCTGGTTACACAGCTCGGATGACACTAGTTACTATAGTACCGTCATAAAAGATTATCAATGTGTCTGATATTTGCTCTTCAGTTTTCCCTCCACCAATCAATTAAATTAGATGCAAACAATTATTCTATGAACCCTTCGAACTTGAATTATAGAATTGCTCATTGCTGGAACGTTGATAGTGTAGTGGTCTACGCGAATTGGTGATTATTCCCTTGGAGCTACAATGGTGCATCATTTTAAATACCCAAATGGGGCCGTGCAAATCTCTACGGTATCTTTTTTTGTCCTCCATTTTCCGCTCCTTACTCCATTATAATTTAGCCGCAATTTGCAAGAATGAATAAATAGGGGGTCACGTGTACGTGTGCAGACTGCCTCCCTTGATTCCCTTGATTCCCTTCATCTTTGACGATAAATATCTTGAACTCGTAACAACTGTATCGCCACGCCCACGAAAGAAAATGGAAAAGCAGGCATATGATGATACTCCCCAGTTCCCGACTCCCAGCCAACAAGAGAAGATGCGTGTAGCATCAGGGGGAAAGGATGGCAGAATGGATAAGGATGAAGAGCAAGAGCCAGCAATAGACCGACAAGATTATATCACTGGCTTTAGGCTTGCATTGCTGCTGTCGGCTTTGACGTCCGCCGCCCTTCTTGTGCTTATTGATACTTCTATCGTTGCCCCGGTAAGCCTGCTTTGAGATACTAGGGACTGCTAGTTAGGTATATGTTCCCCTTGACTGATGACATGTCATAATAGGCAATTCCCCGAATCACAAGCCTATTTCATTCTCTTTCTGATGTAGGATGGTATGGTAGTGCATATCAGCTCACTAGGTATGTCAACTATTACTATCTATTTCAAAAATTAAAAAGAAGATATAGAAATTGATTAAAGATGAAATTGGAAAACTCATAATGTTAAAGAGAGAAAAGAAGAAGACTCCACTAATATTCTATGCAGTGCATCTTTTCAGCCACTCACAGGGAAATTATACACATACTTCAACACCAAGGTACGCTGGCACTTATGTCTTTCTTTTGCTGGCGAAAATAGCTAACAGTCACCAGAAAACCTTCATTGCGCTGCTGGGCATTTTCATGGTCAGCTCTTTGATTTGTGCTTTGGCATCTAGCTCGAAAATGCTCATTGTTGCACGGGCATTGGCAGGCATCGGAGCTTCAGGTATCCAAAATGGTGCCTTGACAATTATTACGAGATCCTTTCCCCCGAAGAAACAAGCATGTATGTATCATACCATCTTATCTCCTTTTTAAAATATCACTAATCCCGCTTTTTGATAGCCATGACGGCCATCTTGCTGGCGAGTAAGTAGGCCTATTTGATACATCTTGGGATATTTCCTCTGACCCGTGATTTTCTAGTTGCTCAGCTTGGCCTTGTCCTCGGACCATTGATTGGAGGGGCGCTAACGGAGTATGTATCATGGAGATGGTGTAAGTACTCTCTCTGTGTGTCTCTTCGCCTGGAACCTCTCACTGGTTATCTATTTTGTAGGCTTCTACATTAACCTGCCAATCGGCGGTGTCATTACTCTTGTCTTGCTTTTCGTCACTATCCCAGAACCGAAAGCTACGAATGACACTCTACCAACCCTTTACATCATCCGAGAGAAATTAGATCTGATCGGATTCTCTATTTTCGCACCGGCCATCATTCAGCTCCTTCTCGCACTCGATTATGGCGGAAACCAATATCGTTGGAATAGCGCGACAGTTGTTGGTCTGTTTTGCGGTTCAGGCGCCATGTTCATTCTGTTTCTGGGGTGGGAGTATCGCACCGGTCGAGAGGCCATGTTCCCTCTCTACATGGTCTCTCAGGGAATAGTCCTTTTCTCCTGTCTCTTTATGTTCTTCCTCGGCGGTATGAATGCCTGTGCAATATATTATCTTCCTCTTTACTTTCAAGTTGTGAAGGGAGTGTCCGCGATGATAAGTGGTGTTTCTACACTCCCAAGCATCATCAGTCAGTTGATTCTTGTCATTTTCTCTGGGTTTTTAGGTAAGGAATTTCTCCCTCCTCGGCCAATAGCATTGATTCTAATCACCATACAGTGAGAAAGGTAGGCTACTATCTTCCGTTTAGTATCGGTAGCGGGGGGTTATTATCACTTGGAAACGGGTTGCTATCTCTTCTCTCTTCATCGACACCAACAAGAACATGGATTGGATACCAGATCCTGATAGGAGCTGGACGGGGTTTAGGTACTCAGGCGGTGAGTTCACCACTTTTCAACATATATATGCATATCTATACTAACATGAGTGCAGCCCCTCCTTGCAGTACAAAACATCCTCACCAAAGCCGAAACCTCCATCGCCCTTTCTCTGCTCCTTTTTAGCCAAACTTTGGGCCAGGCAATCTTCCTCACCCTGGGCCAAGTCATCTTCATCAACAGCTTGAAGTCTGGCCTGGCGGTATACGCTCCGTCCGTGGATTCCAGAGCCCTGGTTGCTGTTGGAGCTGGAGCGATCCGGAGCGCAGTTTCAAAGGATAAACTGGCAGGAGTGTTACTGGCTTATACTCAGGGGATAGATCATGTCTTTTATTTGTCTGCTGGTATAGGTGTCAGCTGCTTTTGTGTGGCATGGGGAATGGGGTGGAAGGATATAAGAAAGTGCCAGTCTATAGGGGATGAGGAGAGGTGTAGTTAGATCGACAAATTTGCCTCTAATTAAATATATTTTCTCTGTTGCCTGACTCAATGCGAGATAACGTAACCGGCAAGCGAACGTTCCACGCAAGCGAGCGTTCCAGGCCCGTATCCCATACAAAATGACCACTTTTACACTTCGGATATCATAACAACGAGGAGTCCAGAGAGGCTGTAATTGATTCTAGAATATTAGAACTATATAATCTTCAAGTGGGCCGGATAAGAGATTCTTAATTCTTTTAATATACTATATATTATATATTTTAACAAATGAAGTAATGTATCTTCACTACTGTTGGAATATTTGGATAATGAAAAGGGCTATTTTATATAGAATATAGAGGTGGAAGGCTCGGCTGCCGGTTACGTTAAATATCAAAGATCAGGTACAGTATACTATATACTCGTTTTAAATTTTGGATTATCACAGCTTGTCATGCTCAGAAAGGGGGTACATGGCTAATGTTTAAGACACCGCACATTTGAACGCTTCCATATCATCGCGACAGACAGCAACTGAGCTACGGAAAATCCTCCTGCCAGTTTTACCTGTATGCTATAGGCAACCGAGTAAGCCTTGAGGATCTGAAGTTCAATTAAAGGGGAAAATATTCCAATGGTATCACTGGAAGAGAACAGGAGACTTACTTGGTCAGGATCCAGGGTCGCCGACAACCGACTCAAGAGATAGTTATGCAGAATGGTAGTAGATGCTACAATGCCAAGGACACTATCTAGTACACACACTTCCATTACAGTATAGTAGGCATGGAGGTTACGATAGTCCCAATAAGACAGTATTGGTTATCGCTTTGTAGTACATGGGGTCGAGTTTAGTATAGTCCGGGTAGTGAAAGGCTCCATCTGGGCTTGAGGGAGGGTAGTTGATAACTACGACTTCTATCAGCCACTGACTGGCGAGCAGACCTTTAGCATGGTGCTGGGAAAATGCGCTGTGATGATCCTCCCATGATTAAGCAACGTCATTCCTGCCATCCAGAGCTGTTCACGGACGGCTTTCCTGATGTCTTCCGTTGGCGGCCCTTTGGAGCTGGAGCGTGGTAGTCACACTCGTTTACCCACTACTATTCATAATCATCTCTTATAAGCTTGGTGAAGCGTAATAAAGAGTACGCAGAGAGTACCTAGTTGCCTTTCTAGCTGAGGCCATTGTTGTATAAGGAGAACACTACGAATAAATTGGCGACAATGAAGCGAGATTTTACACCTGGGAAGCTTTCTGTCTGGTAGGTCATCACAAGTTTCGTAGACACCGCCTCATCCGCTCAAAGTATACACTAGGGTAGCATCATCATTGAATTATCATGTGGGCTGTGTATCGTATGCAAGTCAATCAAATATAATTTGGTTCTTAATTGTACCCAACGCCTGGAGCTCCACTTCCACCACACCGTGATTGCGAAGAAGCCCACTGAGATGAACAATCCGACACCTGCAGTAAAATACGCTGTCAGCTGTGACTTCTCAAGACACAACAGGCAGCGCTCACCACTCGGGGTCCCGGTCATGAAAACAATTCCCTTCCTGAGTGTTGTTCCACGGCTCAGATGAGCGATGATCTGACGCTTCTCTCCACCAACTCGCGTGACAAAGGACAGCGTTTGTGGGTCTGGGACTTCCTTTGTCGTGTGGATAGCGGGGCCAATGGGTGCAAATCTACCGAAGGATTTTGCATAGTAGAATTGACTACTGCCGACGTTGGAATGCTGGAAGTTCCTGGCACTGATGTCGTTGCCAACTGTGTAGCTTAGCACGTAATCTAGCGCCTCTTTCTCCAAGAGATTCTTGCCGTCTTTCCCAATCACGACCACCAGCTCGCCCTCATAATTCAGCCTGGAGGACGCGTCGGGGTGAACGTCCACATTGTCGTAGGGTCCTGTTTGTATCAACAGCTGATCACGCAGTCGTCTAACTGTTGGGACGTACCGGTAAGGGCATCGGCAGGCTTGGTGAAAACTACCGGGTAAGGGGATATTTCCACATTGCCCTCTTTGGCATGTTTCTTGTAATTGAGTCCAATGCAAAGAATAATCGATGTGAATTCCAGTGGACAGGGAACCTGGAGCGGGAGTCAGTAAGAGTGAAGAAGCCTGTGTGTGCCTGCTGATGGAGCCCACCTTGGTCACCTTTGCCTCAGCCCCCGAAGCCTGTAGCCCATCAGAAGGATTTCTGTCCAAGACCTTGACATTGGCGTTCACAAGGTCACCAGCAAGATCGCGTCAGGCGGGCTCTCCGTAGTGGGTGCCGCCATGCTCATCTTCAAACCGCATAAAGGTGGAGACTACCATTTTGAGGAATAGCACGGGATTAAAAAGAAAAAGTTATGAAGAAAATCGTGAAGCTAATGTGAGAAGCGAAAGGTACGAATTGAGGGGTACAGTTTCCAATCGTTTATGTATATCCAAGCAGGCCTTCGCTCCCCGGAACGGCATCTATCTACTATGACTTGCGATCCAGGGGAAACCTATCCACGGGAAGCAGCTGTCTACAGGCCGCTTACTATGATTTACTCCCCATCATCTGTGGATTCTTGAATATGTTATCTATGCTGCGGCAAATCAGCTTTGTTGGATACAAAAGTGACACCCGCATCCGTACTGGCATAGAAGACCCTAACTTGAGCTACATATATTCGGGCGCGAGATGGGGATGGGGGCACTCCTTAGGTGCTACTGGGTTAACACGTTCCCTCAACCTTAATACCCGAACTCCTAGTTAATTTTGATCGGGGAGTTTAAAATCTTTAAGTCTGATGGATCTTCCTATCTTTCTCCCTAGTTAGATTATAGGGGATCTACGCAGTACGATGGACCAGAAACCACTACCTATGCTTACGCCTGGTCTCATAGACCCAAAGACCCTGGCTGGTGATGGGGCAACCAAGCAGGCACAGTTAGTGTTGAACACCGTTAATGCTGCTCTCGCAGCGGAAGATGGTGAATCGCTGACAGGTTGTTTCTTCACTAGCCAAGCCTACTGGAAAGATCAGCTTGCGCTGACCTATCATCTACGCACATTTCAGAGCACAAGCGTTATTTCAGCAAGTCTTCAGGAAACAAAGAGTCTGGGAGCGTAAAGGGGGGGACTGAGGTGGGCGGACCAGCAATATTCTTATCCGTATCGCCGGTTTTGGTAAGCGAATGACCTGCATCGAAATGTTGCAAGAAGTAAACACTGTGAGATGATTGCAGACTTGGGCAGCAATTTATCGACTGTCCATTGACCTTTCGAGCTGAAGCACCCGCTGCTACCTGTAATGGCAAGATGCTTCTGCTGCCTACTCGGACCGAGCCTGAGAATGAACAAACCGCTATCCGGTGGATGATATGGATTTCAAGTACGAGGCTTACGAGCTTAGATGTGCAACCAGAGGATGAGAGCCTCCTTCAGTTACTATCGAGACAGTTTGATAATTTAGAGGATTTTGAGACAGATGTCTTTATTATGGGAGGTGGAAATGTGTAGGTTAAGGTGTAGTCGTTATGAAAGCTACTTAACTAATCTTATATCTGAAACAGCGCTGTCACTCTGTGCGCACGTCTTAGGGCCCTAGGAATAGAGAGCCTCATGGTTGACAAGAACCCATATCCCGGTGATAACTGGGCCCTTCAATACGACTGCATGAAGTTCCATATTGCGACTTCATACTGTGACATGCCATTTATGCGTATGTTGATAGAATCACCCGAGCGATGCTATAAGTGCATACTGATAGTTTCTTTAGCATATGGTCAGGAGCTACGGACTCCACATATTCTTACTAAGGGCGAGCTCACGGCGCAGGTTCGGTGCTACGTGGAGACATTCAATCTCAACATGATCAACTCGGCAGAAATCCAGTCAACACAATATGACCCATCGGTTGGAAATTGGGAAATTATATTCCAAACTCCCACTGGTCTATATAGGACCGTCTCAAAACAGCTCCTATTATCAACGGGTATTGGTTCGCAGATACCACATATACCAGCGATCGGAGATCAAAACCTATATCAAGGTATTAGCTTACATTCCGCACAATATAAGAATGCCCGAGAGCTCAAGGAGAAAGGGGCAAGAGTAAGTGTTAAGGCAGTTCTATCTCTGAGATGATTCTAACAAGGTAAATAGTCTGTTTTGATTATTGGTTCTGCGAATACAGCATTTGACGTACTTCAGGATTGCCATGCCGCAGGGCTCTAGTATACTATGGTAGTCCGTTCGCCAACATCCACTATACCCGTGGACTATTGTTGCCACCCCATAAGCCTTGGTGTATACGACGGCGGTGTCGAGGTAGCCGATAACTAGTTCATGTCGCTACTCCCTCAGATAGAGGGCCAGCTAGCGTATAATCTCTTTGCACAGCTTGCGTCCAACAAACCAGAGTGCTCCGCTGGTCTGAAGGCGATTGGGTTCCCCGTCATTGATTGCAGTGACCCGAGACAGTCTCTGCTGCAAAACCTACTTGAGCGGGCCGGTAGCCATTATGTCGATGTGGGTGGCACTAAGCTAATCGAAGAATGCAAAGTCCGCATCAAGGCGGGAACTGAATCTATCGGATATACTACCTCCGGATTGCGTTTCTCCAACGGTACTACTATGGATACAAATACTATCATCTGGTGCACGGGGTTTGCCGACTCCAACGAACGTGGCACTGCAAGTCAAATCCTTGGCGGCAATTCGATAAAGAATGACAGCACGAACAGAGGAAAGGAATATATTCTTGGTGCTTGGGACACTGCGGAACATGTCGAGGGAACATGGGGGCTTGATACAGAAGGTGAGATTGGCGGTATGTGGAAGCGCCATCAGAAACTCGATAACTTCTGGATCATGGGCGGCTATACCCAGCAGCACCGGTGGTACTCACGCACATTGGCACTCCAAATCAAGGCGGCTCTGGCTGGTATTTTACCTCCAGCTTACCGGAAAACACCAAGATCACAGGCAGCCTAGAACATATCAGTTATCGTGTGTCTGCCAGATCAGGGAACAATAGTAAATATTGCAGTCGGTGAACTTGCGCCGGTTTGGCGAGGGGCTATTGATTACTGCATTACTTGTTTGGTTGCTGTGTTTAGTTTGTTTTTCCTGTTCTCTATGTCGGGTTTTGTTATATTATTGACCTTAATTGTACTGTTTGGTTTATTTTCTTGATTCAGACGATTGCTAGTTTTTTCAGATATGGATTTCTTCGTGTTATATGTGGATGCAGGTCCGCTGGACCCGACTTCCGGGTCGCGATATCCTTGAAGCAGTTAATAAGCAGATTTTGGTTAGTTATGATTGTCAGATTAGTTAATATATCTACAATATTAAATATTCCAAGCTAAATAATCTTTATAATGTTCTGCATCATACGAGAGTGGAAAAAAGAATATCTATAATCAATAAACAATAAATACAGAGAGACTACAGTACATAGATCAATCAGTAATCAATAAAGTGTGACCAGAATCTCCTATATCACGTACTATATATAGTCACTGTGGTTCTCTTCAATCAGCCCTAAAGCGGGCTTTGCGGTGGAAGTTGAAGACGGGCAAACAGAAAATCCCGTAGAAGCATGTTCATGCCGCAGTCGATAGCAGATCTATTCGCTAACGTTCACCAGCAGCAGGCAATCGGCTCATATGCGTCGTACGCCACACAGGATCATCGTCAACGTGGAGGACGGAAAACCCTTGCTGCTCCCAAAAGCTGATGGAGCCCGGTAAAAACGGATGGGTATGCAGATACATTCGCTGAATGCCTGCTTGTCCTGCTCTCTGCTCGAGAGCCGTGTACAGCTTTGAAGCTAATCCAGTTCGGCGACAATCAGGGTGGACATACATCCTCAACACCTCGACGACCCGTTCCTCGCCAAAGTCCAGTTGGGGGAAACGCTGGTCGTAGGTGACGTAACCGACGGTGCCAACCAAGCGACCATCCACTCGGGCTGTGAAGAAGGCTCCGTTGGGATGTTCCAGGTAGCTTTGCTGGAAGGTGGCAAGTTCACGCTGGGCCTTTTGGAGATGCAATGATGGATCCAGCATTGAAAACATGTCGGCGCGGGCCGCCATGATGAAATCTATAATGGCGGGGATCTCATCTGGCGCGGCAGGGCGGATGATCGTGGTCATGACGTTTAGGAACCGAGTTAGGTATACGATAGTACTGGTTTGCTGTTGGTTTTGAGGATTGAAATAAGTTTGATCTTTTTTGTGTGCAAGGTGCTTGGCATGCCTAGTCAGCTACACGGCCCACCGAAAAAAGACCCACCCCCAACCTGGGGTATTGAATATGTGGTAGCGAGATTTTTGTTCTTTTTTATTCGTTCCCGTGTATTTCTATACTCATCTAGCACTGAGGTACTGACACGCTGATCTGATGACCGTATCTAAATAAACGGATACACCTACCGGACTCCAGGCGATTTTTAATACCAGGCAGCCAGCTATTAAATAAAGGGTCAAAGTAACCCTGGGGAAGTGCTACGGTTAGGAGAAGAAATTGTTGAGAAAGCCTAGTGAGGATCTCGAAGCTCAAAGATGACAGCAGCGTGAATCTTGGCTAATAATACATAGATTTCTTCGTTCTTAAAGTCCTGTGACCTGTCTCTTCAAGCTTCCACGCCTAGTGAGTGTCTAATAGCGAGTGTAGACATACTGCCGTACCCGAGTTACTTTGCAATGAACTAGGCCAATCTCAAGGCCCCTATTTCACATAGAAAATGGTTACGGACGTGTTTCAGCTCCATAATGAAGTGTGACGTTGGCCAATGCTGCCAGCTATATTGGGAACGCCAGGTTTACAAATCCCTGAATATCGGATCCCATGGCAAAAATCGTTGTTGCTACATTAACGATTAGAAGGGACTTTCTCTCAACAGGATCTCGCCATTCCAACTTCGATAACTGGACATATGCCGCAAACACACTGTAGACATCACAAAAATGCGGCGTATCCCAATAGCCGTGGTTTCATAGCTCTCGTAGCCAACATTATGAAGCCGGCCGTCAGCTGGCTTCCATCTCCGAGCATGATGTTACAGACCCGCAAGCTGATGATTTGACCAATATGAATCTTGATGTGACCCGAATGAATAGTTAGCCCCTTAACCTTGCAATTTCCTCATTAGCTGCTGCTGGTATTGTCTTATTGTGATTGGTACTGAGTGCCAGTCCTTCCTACACGGCTGACCCTATATCCAGGACATGGACAACGTCGCCCCTACGCCCGGCTCGCTCATAACTCTGGGAATAGGTCTTCCTGACATACTTGATGCTCTAGAGTAGTTCAGCGGCTGTTGCATGGGCTGACCTTCCCCTGATCATCACGATGCTCTGGTTGTGGTAGCGTTCATCCGCGCCCCATTCTGTTTTCCGTCTCTGCCGTACTCGCGGGTGAGCGTGGCATAGATCCTGTCAGTGTATGCGCTGCGGGTAAAGCGGGAAGTGTCGGGACTCGCAGCGCTGGGACTAGGGGTTGAGGATGAGATCCCGTACAGCTCGATGTCTCAACTGTCGATCAGAGTAATAGCGGTATTCGCGAGCGCGGCGTTCTGGGACATCATGTGGGCAATGTATACCTTGAGAACTCAACTAATAAGCCAGTATCAGATTACTTCCAATGCTAAATCGCATGATGGAATTCAACTACTCAAACTACTAAAATAATGCCAAATCCCTAGGACATCGGGCCTCGATGGTTGAGCCTGGGACCTTGCCTACGTATCCTTACCCAGTGGGTAGGTCTTCTACCCGAAATAGTACGTATTCCTGGCATACAGATGATAATCCTTTCTATATTCTATCGCTTGATATAAGGATACATATTCGAAATCTATGGGTTTGAGATCTAATCTTAAACGCCATCTGAGGGTTAAGATTCCCAACACAAAACCTGGTAAGAATCAATAATGTTGACCCGACCTACCAACACACTGGATTTGGTAAGGTCTATAAGAGAAGCACATTCGAACTAGGCTAGGGTTCGCCTGGTTTTAGAAGTGTGGGAAATCAATTTTTTCCGGGTGAAGATAGTCAACCATATCCACACTGGAATCTGACTCCCCTACAGTCAAACCATTACCGATCCACCCCATGTCATTTCCACCAAGATACGTGTAGTCATAATCCTCGAAGCGGGGCTTCTCCAAGACCTTCACAAAGTGGATAGATGATCCAGGCCAGAGAGCAGTGACGGGACCATTCTCAGTGCCTCGCTTGTACCAGGAACGACAAGGCAGCGAAAACACCGTTTTCTTGAAAAACTGTTCACAATATTTCTTGAATGAGTCACAGCTTTCTTTCTTCGGCTGAATCGTCGCGATGCGATCGTTCTGCATTTTGGCGATAACTGAGCAGACATAATCGCAAGTGCGTTCGAGGACAATGACAAGAGATCCTACTCCAATCCCAGAGCTGGGGCCATGGGCAAAGAAGAGATTTGGCGCGCGTGTGTGCTAAGGCTGATGTAAGTATCAGGGTACTCCTTCCATCTCTCGCAGAGGTCTAGACCCCCGCTGCCGTAGATTGGGAATCGTTTGGCAAAGCTGGTGTCGAACCCAGTAGCACAAATAATGGCATCGACCTTCCTCAGGGTGCCATCGACCGTGACAATCCCTTCTTCTGTGACATGGGAGATCGCATCCGAGACGAAAGACACATTGTCCTCGCTCAATGCTTCAAGATATCCAGGCCCAGGTGTAATGCGCCGACAACCAGGGGCAAAGGACGGGAGAATCTTGTCGAGAATCTCCGGTTTCCTAACCAATTTCATGGCCATGTGCTCCTTGAAATCATCCGCGGCCTTCTCTGCAAGCTCTCCACGCAAAAGGTACTTCGTCATCGACTGAACTTCTGTCTCCAGCCTTTTGCGATATGCCAACAGCGCATCTGGGTTCTCTTTGAACTCTTTGATTTCCTCTGGTGTAAATTTGAAATTCGCGCCTTCGGCCGTGTGCTTGCGAACTTCATCCTGCGCCCATGGGGGAGCAATCCAGGTTTGACCCCTAACATAATTATCGATTCGCTTGGTCTTCGGCTGGATAGCTGGGACAATTTGAATCGCGCTTGAACCAGAGCCAATGACCGCGACAGAAAGACCCTCCGGGTTCCATGACTCATCCCACGAAGCACTATGGAGGAGTTTGCCCTTGAAGGTGTCAAGACCTCGGATGTCGGGCCACTTCCAATCATTCAATGCCCCGATGCATGCGTACAAAACATCGCAAGTGTCTTGAATAACCTCCCCCGTAACACAATTCTGGACGGTAATATCCCACTTCGATCGTGAATCATCGAATCTTGCCTCCACGATTTTGTGGTTGAGTTTCATGTACTTTCGAACATCGTACTTCTCGACGATTGCTTTCCAATATCTGAGAATCTCACCACCAGAAGAGTAGAACTGGGACCAGCTAGGGTTCGGTTCAAATGAGGCTTGGTACACATGTGACGGGACATCTGAAGAAGAATGAGGCAAGGATCAGAATAGTGTAGTTGATTTTCACATACCACATGCCACTCCTGGATACCGATTCTCGTACCAAGTACCGCCGACTTCAGGGTTCTTGTCATACACAACGAGATCCAGATTAGGGATACGCTGGGTGAAGCGAATGGCTGCAAGGATACCGGAAATTCCTGCACCAATCACGACGACCTTCATAGGCCGCATATGATCAACCTGCAGTACCTTTCATCATGTTAGATCTGGAAGGTTTCTCATACAACCAAAGATTAGGTGGAATACTTGACCGGTATTCTCGTCACGGGGGACAAGGTCAGCTTCTTTGGCTATCATTGTGGCAGAGTTGTTCAGCACGTTTGGGAACTATAGACTTGGTTGACCAACGTTCAACAAGAGTCTCTAGTTGTAAGGAATCTGGATGGCTTAAATAGGCGAGACCAGTCAGGGCATACTCTCACTACTTGATGATCCATGACTCCAACCGAATACCCGAAGGTCCGTCGGTTAGAATTCGCTACAACGAGCCCAATGAGCCCAATGTTTGGTCTAGTGCAAATGGGATGTCCATCCATTGAGAGTTCGTAGTTTCCCGAAACACGCTCTTTCCTGTATAGAGAAGGATCCTTAGGCTTCGGACATCCAGGCTGGTTTTGATCTCAAGATACAAATATAGCAATAACGATTGAAGCACCTGCAGGACAAATCTACATGATTTTTCTCTAATAGCTTTACTCTTTTACTGGTTTCTATATCACTATATTGTACAGCACGTTCACCAAGAATATAACTGTCAATCAATTAGATCGGCGTTCATGGTGTGTAACGAATTTAGTTCAATTGACCCGGGTGGAATGCAGCATGCACAGGTACCTGAATAGTGCGATTCTCCTTCGCCGGCAAGTCCGACGGAGCTCTCCGAACAGTGGCAGCAAAATGGTGCGGGCAAGCTGGTCCTTCCTCCAAAACTCCGACGGAGTTGTCGGGCAGACCTCTCGACCCACAGGATACCGAGAAGCATCCCAGGGATAATATACAATACAATAAGACCTCGGGAATAAATGTTGACTGATGGGAACTCGGTTGCGTTTGATGGTCCCTATGTGACAAGTACTTTCACTCGGCTTGAGCTTTCCCAGGGTGAAAGAATAGTGGCGCAACTTGACAGGACAATTCTTCTAGATTGAACGAAACTATATGGAAGTAGAGAGAGCAGTTTTTTTAGCCGGTTCTACAGTTAATTTAACGTGTTCAGAGTATCTATGTCCTGACTACCTTAGAATGAGTTCTGTCTTCTCTTTTTAATAGAAAGCCGCAGTGGTGAGTTTTGTTGAAATGCGCTACTATAACGTACTAGTAAAATCGACCTGGGGTTATTAACAAAAGAGCAACTCAATATCAATGTATTGTGCTGCATACACTATGGGATCCTGAGTATATCTAGACTCAAACAAGCGGCAAGAACACATATATATAAGTCCTGGAATGACAGTCGACGGGACACGTTTAATTGCGTACACTCTATGCGATCTTCCGTGCAGCCCACTCGACAATAGTATCCATCATCTCTAGTGACAGCCAATGCCCGGTATTGTCGAAAACGTTGAAGGAGACATCATTCCGACTGCCATGCCTCTCAACCCAGGGCAGAGTGAACTTGCTTGGAACAAGCATGTCAAGGGCCCCATTCAAAATCAAGATATGTTTGCCATTAATCTGCTCAAGACATTGATCTCGAGCCTTGTACATTGCTGAAATTGACTTGGGCCATTTCGTTGAGCCAGTGCCATCTTTGCTGTCTACTGCATCGCCGAGCCGTTCGGTGAGCAGGTCCGTCAAATTGGGGGAGCCCACGATGATAATGGCGGCTTTGATGCCATCCACCTTAGAGAGTACATCCCATGCAGTATGACCACCAAGTGATAGCCCTGACATAACAAACTCGGTTGTTGTGAACTGATCTCCTGTGTAAACTTTAAGATACTTCATCACGGTTTGGATATCAAACACATTGCCATCTGCAGATAGATTGTGAGATAATATACTTGTTCAGAGCAGGGCAGCGAACCTATCATTGCAAGCATGTCGTGTCTAGCATTGTATAAGTCTATGAATCTATCAAGAAGAAAGGAAAAGGTTAGGGTGGAGACGCACGCGTGTTTCTGGTTTCCTCCGCTCCAGTCCTGACTTCATCCATGTCATTAATACAAAGCCCAAGATCAGAATGATTAAATTTGTTTGGGGTTCTTACGCAGCTACCGAGTCGATCTGGATCATGGAAGTTAGAAGTGACTTTCAGATAGTAGTTAAGGCGGGGACCATGCCGATCTTTCTCCATGGTTGCGGCTATCAAAAGTTACCACCACGAAGCCTTTAGTGAAGTTCCCCATTTGCTTCAATTGGAAGAGAAACTGGTGGGCGAACAATTCAGCATCTGTGTAGCTCCTGGTTCGGCCATGCACATGGAAGAGAACCACTGTATCTTCAGCCTGTTGCGGGGATAGCTCTTCAGCCCCGTAGAAGTATACGTGAAAGCCACCAATATCGATTGTCGTCTTGCTGGATTTTGTTGTGCTCTCTGGCACCTTGGTGAACGGCTGGCTCCGAAGCGACATCATAGGTTGTGATGGCAGTAGGGGTCATAAACAAGCTGTGAGTTGAGAGAAGACCGAGAAATAGGCGATGTCCGATTTATATTCGCGTGTGCACAAGGGACAACAAATCGGGGCTCTAGGTGGAGCTTAATCACCTCAGCAGGTACCTTCCGCCGATTACGGCGGATGCCGGGTTCTAATCTGCCACGGCCGTATCGTGTTCATATAGCCAACTAAATCCAATACCAGGCGTTTGTACTCCAGCAGGGCTACCGAGGTATGATTTGAGGGACAAGGCTATGTAGGGAGAGCCTAGCCTCATCAGCCAGGTGGCGATCTGTCAGCCTGTGTGGCGGCTCCATAGCGCCTTATATTGTACAATCCTTCCACCACTCCGGGCATTTCTCGACTGTTTGCAATCGGACTAATGCTCGTATGATATCACTCCACGCGCTGGGGTATTTTACTGTGAAGCAGCAGTGCTGGGGGGATTTCTTTAATGCAGATTCATTGGCGTTATCATTTATCTGGCAATGCAAGCCTAGTTCACTTAATGGTGGCAACAGGTGCTAGGAGCTTATATGACACATGCCAACTTGCCCCTCGTCTGGTTACTCTCCAGCAGCTTATGAGCTTCGGCAATCTCGGTAAAGGGAAACACCTTCTCAACAAACACCTTGAAGGTCCCATCCGTCAGCCTCGGCACAACATGCTCCACCATGGAATCTCTAAGCTTCCGCTGATATTCCAGCTCCCGACTGCGAAGCGTACTGCCCTCGACGCGAAGTCGCTTAAACAGCAGTCCGCCAATGTCCACACCAGTCGGCAACTTCCGCCCGCTCATCAAGCCTAGCATGACAATGCGGCCATCGCGCGCCGCGACGTCCAGATTCCCCTGAAAGTAGTTTGCGCCGACAAAGTCAACGATCAAATCAACGCCCACCCCATCCGTGACCTTCTTGATCTCCGCAGCCCAGTCTTGGGTCTTGTAGTTGAAGGCGGCTGTCACACCAAGTTCCTTAACGAGAAAATCACATTTTTCCTGGGAGCCAGCTGTCGCATAGATGGCTTTGGCGCCCTCTGCTTTGGCGAGTTGAATACCGCAGATAGAGACGGATGAGGCGCCGGCGTGCCAAAGTACGGAGCGGCCGGGCTGAAATTGCCCGATGATGTGGAGGGCTTGCGATGCAGTGATCCAGGTCTGCAGAGTTAGCGGAGCTTTCTGTTATCAGTCCAATGCATGCCTCACCTCTGGAACGCAGGCAGCTTGTTCCCATGAAAGCTCCCGGGGTTTATGGACCAGCATGCCTGTATCGACGACGATGTACTCCGCATACGCTCCTGCGACAGGTTAAAAACAAACGTTCGCCACGGGGAGTCTAGGGCAATAACAACCTCCATACGCAAGACCGAACACAGCATCGCCCGCCTTGAAGTCGCTTTCCGTGCCAGCGGCGACCGATTCCACCGTGCCGGAGAATTCGACACCCATGGTCTCTGGGGCCTGCGGCGGAAGAGGGTACAGACCCTCTCTCTGCAACAGGTCCATGCGGTTCAGTCCAAAAGCCTTGATCTTGATCAATGCCTGACCCACTGAGGGGGTTGGTTTTGGGATCTGTTCGATGGACATGGCATCCGCCGGGCCCCTGCCACCCTTGACCACTGTTGGCCTTAGTATAGCCCTGAGTGTTATTGTTGCGCTGGGGGATTGATAGCATACCGACTGCTCTCATTTCCGACATAGTGACTTGTTTGTTGTTAGCAGGTAAGCACGCCACCCACAGTTTACGTAGACGTTGAAATATTCGCGCCGGTTAAAAGATGGGTTTTTGTGGTGGATCGGGGAGGATTAAATAACAAGGATGACGTAACCACGAGAACGAACGAACTAGTTAACTAGCTGACATCCACTTTTAAATACGCGCACTAAGTCCGACGGAGGCCGACTTGGCAAGCCTCCGAGGTGGTCCTTCGCTTTACCGAGGATGGAGAATATGGAGACTAGACTCCAAGAATTGCGGCCATTCCCGCTGCGTACGCAAATCAGCCAGATTACCTGTCACACTATGTTTTCTCGCCAAGGTATATAATGAACGCACTTTTCAGATTGAGTCACATAAACCCCGTTGGCTCCTGTTTGATCGTCTCGACTTGAATGTTCCAAATCAGCTTTCCTCATTGACGAGGACATATCGATATCGAGCCTTCCCTTGCGCCATATCAACGATAGCCGCATTCGCCTCCTTCATCGGCCGCTCGGTCACCCACGGAACTACACGCTTGTCGACCGCCAGCTGCAGCATTTTTCGAATCTCGTGCGGTGCACCGATGAACGAGCCCGCGACTTTCGCAGCGCGTGAGGCCAGTAGGCCTGCTCGGAACGGAGGAAATTTGTCTTCTGGTAAGCCGATCTGGACAAAACAGCCGTCGGTGCGGAGGCAGCTGAGGTAGCTTTCTAATGGCATCTGGTGTATCATCAGGGGATAGATTCCGTGATTCTTGGGTAGAACTGCGTATGCCCTACCTGTGAGGAAGAAACTGTACATATAAGCAGATCCAGCGTCATCTTATGAGCTCCGGCCCAGTCCGCATCGTCCTCCGTAGCGAGATATTCGTCCGCCCCCAGACGAATAGCATCCTCTCGTTTATTCGACCTGCGGGAAATGGCCACAACCTTCTCTGCACCGAGTGCCTTCGCCCACAGAATCCCAAAGTGTCCCAATCCTCCAATGCCAATGATTCCCACATTCTTCCCTGGGCCACAGCCGTTCCTCTTCAACGCAGAGTAGGTAGTGACACCAGCACACATCATTGGCGCCGCATGTGCCGATGGCAACCCGTCCGGAACCCTGAAGACAAAATGTGACGGCGCGCGATGGTACCGTCCGAATCCACCGAAGGACTTGTCACCACTCAGATACCGACCATTGTAGGTTCCGGTTAGGTGAATGTGGCAGTAATTCTCCCTCCCACTCGCACACTCCTGACATACACCTCGCCGACCAAGACAGGCGTCACTCTGCGGACCAACAGCTACCCGATCACCTACAGAAATACCATTGGTAACCGCTGACCCGACACGCATAGCTACACCGACGATCTCATGTCCGACGCAGCAGGGATACTCGGCCGGTGCCTATAGAGCGTAGGTCAGGCGCTTCGATCAAAAGAACAGCAAGAAGCCTAACGCAACACATACCCAGCTGCTGCGCAGAGTACTTAGGTCAGAGCTGCAAACACTGCAATGCGTGATTTTGATGTCGATGTCGGTTTCCTCCCATGCTTTAGGGGTGTAGGGGCCCATGTCATCTTTCCATCTGCGGAGGTTGGGTCGTGACCCAGCCAGCCTTCAAATAGTGGTGTAGAATGGGTGGTCATGTCGTTCGATACCAGTGGTTTATGGTGTCACTGCTGGCGGAACAATTCCTGCAACAAGCTGAGGGGCCTGGTGTCGAGTGTAAGACCTAGTTGGGGAAGGTCCAGGACATGTACGTCAAGACGAAGTGACCGCATGACAACATTCAGTTTACTTCTCGGCTCAGGTGGGAAGGTCCGTGTTCCCAGGTGGCAACGACCACGCGTCATTGGGTATCTGGGCGTGCGATGTCAAACCAAGGGTGGGAATGACGTTCAAGCCCACAATGGGAGAACCGGAGGTCCGGAACCAAAGTCAAAGCTGTGAGCAGGATTTGGTCAGTGTCAGCACTAATGATTCCCTGGAGATTTGCAGAGTTGCCTGTGGGGTAGGCATTTCCCTCCGTCAGAACGTCAATTTATGGATCACTGTAGGCGAGTCAGCTCAGACAGCTTTAGCTGAGCTCCGTCCATGATACCCAGACAGATCGTAGCTCAGTCTCGAATTTGTAATTGAATTCAGTGTCCGACGGAGTCAGGGGAGCTTAACCTCTGGGCTTTGGCTTCCTCCGTAGACAGAGGATTACTCGACTACCAGTGGGAATTCGCCCTGGCCGGGTCTAGGGTGGATTAGTCTACGTATTGAACGGGACCACAACGCCCCTGGCAGCGCGGACTCTGACAAACGTCGTCGTGCTGTTCGGAGAAAATGGAGGTAAGGCCTTGGCCGTTTTAGGACTAGGCTCCGATGGAGCTGTCGATGAGGAACCATCGTTAGTTCTTCTCCGACGGACCTTAGTCATCTACCTGGTGTCTGGAGTTAAACCATGGTATTCTTACCAGGAGATTCCCCGTTGCTCGTTCCTGATTGTATTTCCCATCTTTTGAACATTGCATATGGATCCATTGATACGGTGAACGCTCTTCAACAATTGCTGTCTTTGCTAATGGAATGGTCGTGAAGAGACATCGTGAAGCATACGCGTGACCAGGATCAAGCTCAGTCATATGGCAGGGAGATATATCATTTCAGCAATCCACAGGATACCTGAGCCCCACAAATGACCCATCCATTGGCTCCAGGAGAGTGGAGTCAAATCCATCTGGCCCTATATTATCCCCATCGGACAGGGGTCTGGTTTAGCCTTACGTGATGATCCGAGGAATTCTCGGCAACTACAAGGGAGTAAATTGAAGCGAGGGAGTTCTTACCCATGAAGGCACACATAAGGAGACCGCCGAGGTTGCCCCACCTTGAGACAAACCAACAGAAAGGCTGGTATCGTCAAATGGAAATGCTTGCAGCATAGATCAATGTGTAGGGCGCATCCAGATTATTATAACACCAAATCACTGGTGCCTCAAGGGAATATGCTACTGAGTTCTGAGAACGATTGATACTCCAGATTATCTGACCACAGCCACATCTGGCTTGCATCCACAAGGCCAGCATCGACTAGGGCGGATACATTCCCATCCCATGAAAACATTGCTGATGAGGTTGGATGCTGCATTTCCACCGATCCTTGGGTACTGTTGGGGTCGATCAAGCCAGAGGGGTCAATTTCGGGGAGAGATTGGTTTATATGTTGCCTGAAGACTGTATGACTATGAGAGAGTGGCGTAGATCGCAGGTTGTAACAGCGCACTGACCTTGTTGCAGAGGATTGAGAGGTCCCGGATTTGAGAAAGACTGGGATGCGCCGGCATTGTCGAGCAAGGCCTGATCGGGGATGGTGGAATCCGCCTGCGGTAATACTGATATTGACCGGCCATCATCAGATCTCTCAGGTATACCTACTGGCATGGAAGAGTAGCCCAATATAGCCCTTTCCTCGGAGCGCATAACGACTGTCACTAAATCCCGCAGGATCTGGACACTCTGAATGGAAAGAAGATGCCGGGAGGATATACTGTCATCCTGCAAGCGTAGGATGCGCATGACGCCTTCTTTTGCCCTCTGGCTGGCTATCGACAGGGGCTGCGCTAGTGCGATCGCACAGAGGACGACACCGGATGTGAAGAGGCAGATCCCAATGTGCATCACAGCGTGTGTCTTGCGGCATGCTTGTAAAAGCTGGGCATGCTGATGCAGCTGGGAGGTTCTTAATGCGGACTCCAGAAGTTGCTGTTGGGAGAAGGAGTTTTCCGGGCTCGCACCTTCATTTGAATGAGATCCACGTTTGTGGACACCAAACGCCGCGCTACGGTGGAGGATGATCTGGAGATTATCGTAGGTCAGTTGGAGAGCTAGTGCCTGCATTTCAAGGATTCGTGATTCGCCGTTAGGATTATCATTGTATGTCTCCAGCCGTAGTTTGTCAGGTAGCTGGCTCTTCCAGGAGGAAAGTTGAGCATGAATGGCACTGAGGCTTTCCAGCTGGCTATTCGGGAGCCTTCGGCCCAGAAACGGTCCCATGATGCGGTAAAGCTTGAACTTCCATTGGTGGTATTCTAACAATGGCCCTTGTCGACTTGTTGGATGGCTATTTGTTTCAATATCACTAACAGACGCAACGTCGCAGTTAAAATCATCCACTGTGCATGGCCTTCCGAAGGAAACAGCCGCGTATCTGTAGGTACCACTGTAGTTAGCCATGGCATTGCTGATGAGGGTCCAAGATACATGCTTATCTGCAACTTGCAATGCCCACCACGAGCGCCGTCGAGACTCGCGTGACACGTCAGAAAGCCCACGCCACTTTGACTCGTGATGAAGCCCAATAACTTGGGCGATTTTGAGTCCACCCGCCAAGGTTACTAGGCCGGCAGTGGGGCGGCCATTGAAAAGATGAAAGCTGCCCAGCAACACGCATATCTGTACTGTCTCTAGATTCGGCAAATCAATGATAGCCAAAAGCCTTTGCTCAATCTGCATAAGGAGATCCCCAGAAAGCTGTTTGAGGCTTTCACCATCCGCATCCAGAGCATTCAAGGACCCATAGTGGGCACCCAGGCCAAGGACCAACAGGACAAGCCAAAGGAAATTACTGTTCTCTCCCTCTGGAACAAGAGTGGAGGCCATCAAACTTTCGTACCGCTGCCGGAAGCCTTCCTCGTAAAAGACCTGCCAGAAGACCATCAACATCAAGGTAATAGCCCACAAATAATGTTTGGAGGGATACCATTATAAACCAATCCACAGAATTAAAGAAATCAGTCATGAACCTATCGAGCACCGTCTTCGGTGGTAAAGGCACTCCTGTTAAATCGCGCCATGGAACCGACCGTGTAGCGACAGAAACTGTCGAGCTTATACCTCCTGGCAGAGCTGAAGTGTCGTGAGCCAAACCGCGGCGTTTTTCTTGATCTCCAAGCATCTACCAAATGAGTAGTTATAATGACAAGTTAAGCATGTCAAAACGAACCTGACAACTCAAATCCACGATGTTGGACTCCGGGAGCATGGCGGCCTCAAGATAATCACGGCGGATGTCACTGTGGCGCCTTCCGATAGAATCTCGAGCTTCCTGGGCAGACTCTGCCTGTCCAGAAACTGCACCTCCACGTGATATGCAAGCTGCACCGGCTCGCACACATAGCTGGCAAGGACGTTGTTGATCACACTACGGGGATTAGCCTGCATGTCCGAACCATTGAGAGCGCATAACCGACTCACGCCGAGCTTGCGTTGGCGACATCTTTGACATGCAAAGGAGACTTTCTGGCGTTTCCTAGGTGGATCCATGTCCCAGTATAAAAGGATGAGAGAAGCAGATGTTGGAGTTGGAGACTGATATGGTCCCACCGGCACTCGGCATGATGGGAGAAGAGACGCTAACCGTAAATGGCTGGCTTAGGTAAGCTGCATGTCAACGGAAAATGGCGATTGGGTATCCTGAACCACAAGCAACGCCGGCGTCTGAAGAACGAAAATAAGGGGTGGTCTTAAAACTTCTCAAGAAAGTTGCGTTCAGATGGGTATCCAGGCGGCCAGGCCCATAAAGATCAAAAAGATACCCTCACTTTAGTAGGTTGCTGAAGTCCTGTACTATTAGATAGGATTTAATTGTAGAAATATATAAATGAACCTAATAGAAAGTAGATCAAGTACGATATACTCGAGAGCATAGAGATATATAGAGATGTTGAAAATGGAAGTTTAAGTGAACACAGAGGCGAAAAATCTGGGTATCCTCCGGGTACTACCGTATAGGATGCAGCACATCCTACAATGAGAGCTTGAAAGCTCAGATCGTACGAGGCATATGGTCACGTAGCTTGAATATTGTCGAAGGTCAGCTAATCACCGATCCCCGCTACTAGAGAGCTACTACTGACAAAGTCGCCCTCTGTCCATCTCTCTTTCCTCCTAACCATGCCTTGCTCCGGATATTCGCTCCGATCAAAGTTATCAGTTACTTCTTCCTAGCCAGCAACGTAACTGGAAGCCAATAAAGCTGACTACCGCCAGGATGACGGCTCTCGTTGTGCAATGCCTCCAGTGCATTCTCCCATTCATCCAAGGTAGGAGCAGATGGATCGACCTGCTTCAAGCAGTCCAACGCAGCGCCACTGCTCTCCAAAGCTACCATGAAGGTATCCATACAGAGCGGAATAGACTGAGTCGACCACGGCTTGTACTGGCAGTCTATCACGTCCAAAGCCCCTTCTGCACGTTTCACATGCAGGTCAAGCTGGTCCAGCCACCTAAAGGCGGTCCAGAAAGAACCGGTGAATAAGCCACAACTTCCAATCTTCATACCAATTGAAGTCTCACTTACAGGATGTGGAAGGTCTAGGGCTACAGGAGAGTGTCTCAACTTACTGGAAGTTATGTTTCGAGGCGTTGCTCATACGCTGCATCACCTGTCGTACCTCAAGGACGGCGTCGCCTCTAACCACATTCCTACCAAATCGGGCATCCTCCCATTGAAGGTAACCGCCGGGCTCTGTTCCATTGACATGGTTAATCTGTCTGGTTGCAATCTATCACAACATGAAGAATGACTAACTAAGCAACTTGGCGGCATTGCGTATCAGCTGGCCTGGGTCGTTGTCACGAATATTAAAGGCCCACATGCGCAGGTGTACTACGTCGAATTGGCAGACTAGAGACGGTGAGGGGGCACCGAGGGAGTCTAGCTTCTCGAATTTGAGATTGGAAGGCCAGTACTCTGGGGCGGGAAAGTGAGTGTCAGTAATATCATATGCCGTGACACGAGCCGAGGGGGGAAGCTGGGTGGCTAGCTCGGTAGCCCAGATCCTACAGGAAGTGGTGATATGGCTTAGCGTTTGATGCTGTCTAGAGCTGAAATGACTAATTACCCTGTTCCTGCACCGATATCGGCAATTTCCATCCCATCTTTGATGGGGATACCAGGGTGGAGGAGATGTTTGGTGTGTAATTGCCATAACAGACGCTGCAATCCAAGTCTGGGTGAGGTAGGGTGGGGTTCAATTAGTGTGGCTTCACGAATGAGCAGGTCTGAGATTTTAATACCTGATTACTTCGACTCGATCGCGCTTCAGCAGGTAGGTGGTAGCGGAGGGAGCAGACATGGCCGAGGAGTGCTTTGATGAGCAACAAGTGATAAGAACCAACCGAAGGGGAGTCACACTTTAAAATGAACGTGGGCGCATTGGAAGGGTTCCCACGGGACATTAAATCTTCATGGAAAAAGTAAATGGATTGTACATTATGCCAGGGAGAGTCTGGTGCCGCCCAGAAGACTGAACACGCACCCGAATGAGCTCTGCTACGAATATCACAGGGGTCCGATAGCACGCTCGCACCTCTATTGACAGCCGTGGGGGGCGGTTCCAACTTCTTGGGTCTCTTTGTATGTGTAGGGTACCACTTAGGCCTAATGCAGGGCGGGACAGCACTGCTTCCAGGGTAGTTAAACGTGGCGGTCACAGACCCTTGTCAAGTGTGGTGTACCAAACGCAGACAGGCAAGATAGACACCAGTAGAATAATAGTAGCTGCCAAATAACTAGTGAATCCGCAAGGAGTTATATAATACTCGATATTATGGTTATCTACGTTGACCCTTAATTTGAAGATTTTGGCGAACAGGTCATATCTATCGGCATGGACAGCTTGCCTGTCTTACTGTGAACTACTAGTAGTTACACTACTAACTTGTAACCCCACCGCAGCTGCATTGCCTGTGCATGCACATACAGCCCGTAATAATCCACCCTTGGCAACTTCTGACACAGCGGTCTTAATTGGAATGTTATATTTGGCGGCTGTCGAGTGCCAAGATTGTTTAAACGAGGAAACCTTCTTGAGCCTTGTTCCCCGCCCGCATGGGCACTTGATCGCCATATTCATCCTGCTCGGGAGAGAGCTGCCGCAGGCGACTAGGCGAGCCAGGCTGTCGATGGTTCCACTGACTCGGCTTTGGCGAACTATTGGGCATGGCTGAGAGCCTTATTTTGACTCGAAGGTGTGTGTAGATGGGGCGAAGGCAAGGTAGACAAGCTTAAGGGGTTGGTGGCGTTAAAGGTGGTCCCGGGCGTTATCCCGGCTTGGTCTGGGGCTGGGAAGCGCTTACCAGCAATCGTGCCAACACTCAACTCCACACAGGTCCAAATCAGGTAAGACACAAAGTTCCACGGAATGTCGTCGGAGGTGAGATCGATGTGTAGTAAGCAGACAAGCCGGATAATGGATATAATAGTGACGCTAGCATTCATACTAGTCAGTAGAGTAACACCCCGGCCATGGCCCCACTACAGGACAAAGAACGTACAGGCCTCCAATTAGGAAGGTCAGAGTGAGTATCATCTTCTGAATGCGCGTGATGTGGAGTTGCCAAATTGGATATAGTGGAATCACCAACATGAACACGTCGGTGATAGTGTCGGGGATGGACTTTCCAAGAAAGTAATCCTTCTCGTTAACACCGCATTGAGCGGGAACCGACTTATCCCAGTAGCCTCGCAGGGGGATGCATAGGAGGCAGACAACAAGAATCTATGCATCCCGGTGATTAGTGCAAGATACTGTGACGGAACCGGAACGACCCCAAATCACATACACAAGCCAGAGCCCACGCAAAAATCACAGGCGCCGCCGTTATTGTCACTTTCTGGACCTATTCAACTAGAAAGATCTGCCGATAGGACAGAAGAATGGAGACTTTGATAGAAGCCGTCGTCATGACGTAAAAAAGCTCCGCAACGACGAGTGATTTCAGAAAGGTTGAAACGGAGCCTGCAGGCGGGACCCAAACATGCAGCCCCAAGCCATGTGCCGATGGAGCGGTCCCTTTTGCGCTATAAGACCTTGTCTGTATGCCCCGGAGTGTGACCCAAGCGCTGTGGTATGATGCTGCGCCATTCAGAACTCATTGGGGTGCTCAAGTCTATAAGCGCTCTTGCTCGCGCACGGCCAGCACTCCATCGACACTCTCTCGAACTCTACATCCATATCCACATGTCTACCTACATTGTGATCTGTATATCAATATCCAAAGAGCAGGACCTCCTCACAGCATCGTACATACCCCCGCCCCCGTTGATGCAAGACGAAACAGGTTGGCACTGTTCGATGATGCTATGCCCCCGTGTTTAAATTCAACTCCACGCTGGTATCCAGGCTCTGCCATATGCCGTCGGCCGCGAGGAATATGACATGCGACAGAAACACACGGCCTATGCCGGAGCCGGGGTGCATTCCACCAATGCCAAGCACTGCCTCCTCCCTGCTCTCCTCCCTCAGAAGAGCTTTGTGTCACTCGCGACTGATTCTGAGCCGGCTATCTGGGTAGCGATGCACTTGTATTACTGCGGCCATACGTGGGCGTGCTTCGTGTGTGTTGGTGTTGAGCCGGACCATATCGAGGGGGACAACACCTGTGGATCCCTAAGGTGGGTGTATTATAGAACCAGTGCTACACCTATGGCTCACATGAAATACGAGAGCATCAGAGAGAAATGGGCCGGCCTAGCTTATAGTTACGGAAACATTGATCATATATATTGGAAGCGTTCATACGGAATAAACCCAACGGCCATCCGTCAATGCTCTTCCTGTCACCCGTGCGAAATTGCCAAATCATAACGCTCAACCCGATTTCACACAGTGCGCAGGCGAGGGAACAACTTCAGCGCGTTACCATAATTCATTTTGTCCGCTGCTTCCTCCGAAATATTGGCTTCAGCCAGGTCCTTACTGAAAAACTTGATGGAAGTGGTGGGTGCATATGGAAAATCACTCCCATAGAGGATGTGATCCGGTGAAGCGAATTTTTGCAGAAGTGGCAGAGCAAAGGTTGCATCCGTCAGCGCCAGGTCATAGTAAAACATTCGTGCATTTTCCAGAAAGTGCTCGCGTGTCATGCCCGAGAGCCTGGTGTCCTTCAAGGCAATCGCTGGACGCAGAGCCAGATAAGGCAAGGTACCTCCGCCGTGAGAGAGAATAATTTTGCAGTTGTTGTACGTGCGGACCGTATCCGTCGTGATCAGATCGACCGCGGTTCGAGTGGTCTCGTGCGGATAGTCGATAAAAGGCTGTGGAAGCATCCTGTTGACGAGGTTCGTATCCACGGCATGAGTTGGATGGACAAAGACCACTGCGGCGCGCCGATCAAGCTCCTCCCAGATCGGGCGGATATCAGGGTGACCGAGGTAGTAGTTGGCATCTCCATAGCGGGTGAAAAGGGTTACTCCGTCGGCTTGCAGCTCATCGAGGGCATATCGAATCTCTTCCAAAGCCGCGTGCGTATCGAGAATATCGGGCAGCGCAGCAAAAAACCCATATTTCTGAGGGAATTCATCCTTTAGGGCCTTGCCAAACTCGTTGCATTCTCTCGCCAGCCGGGCAGACTCGGCCCCTTTTAAGATACCTGCACCCGGTGCAGTGACTGATAAGATGGCCGTTTCAATGCCACAGTCATTGCAAAGCTGTTGGTCAGCATCAATGGACCACGATGGGGTGGGAAATCCAGAGGGATCGCCGCCAGCCGCCTCGAGAGCTTTTCAATGAATCAGCCTTATTGAAACTGCAATATGTGCCTCCAGGGAACGCACCTTTGAGGTAGGCAGGGGGAAGATAATGATGATGAACGTCAATGCGTCGTGCCATGGCGAGGATTCTTAGCTGGGAAGATGAATATGAAGAAGAAGATCAGGATGAAGTGACGAGAGAGACCTTACCAGGGGTGAGATTAGAATCAACTCTTATATATTCGCGCACCGTCTGGAGGGAAGTTGGAACGGAAAAGTCGGGGGGGTGCGTCATCAAGTTGGAGCCCTGCCGGCTGCACGGCCCCACTGGAGAAGCTTTCTTGGCCATCTCGATCTGCCTATGGCGCCGGCAATGGGATTTCATGGATCCACCCGTGCGACATAATTGCTACGACGCAGTGCACAGTCGGGTATGTGAAGCTGTGAGCCAAGAAAACCGCGGAGTGGACCCCGGGAATTGCCCCTTCAGGCAATCGCCGGGAGATGTGCATTCGACCTCGTCCAAGGAGGAAACCTGCCGACTCCACCGTGCCGGCGCCCGGCGACAGGACGCGCGTGAAATCTCTCTCCTGCATACATGCCGATGTACCCGGACAACGGTGTCCTATTCGGTTTTATGAGAGAGTCCATGCCTCTATTCGTTCACCGGCTGATCCACCGTTCAGTCCCCTGGTCAAACTTCCCCCCAGCTCTTCCGCATGTGTTGATGATTGATTCATGGTGACAATATTTGCATAGACTGACACGGGGTCTACAGACTCCTGGTCCCACTAGGCCCAGACGCGTGAGGTTGTGCTTGGCGCAGGCCCTCCACGGCCGATAACCGCCTCTGTGCCAGCACCACCAGCAGCAAAATGAAAGAGGGATACGTTCTACGTCAATCGGGGGAAATGGCAACTGGGCACACGCGTTCACTGGAACTGGCGAGCAATACCAACCCCGCTGATGAACTCTGAAGGGAATCTCGCAGGTGAGTACCTATCTCATACCAGGATGAAGACAAAGACGAGCAAAAGGGGTAGCTGGGTAAGCACGAAACAAGAGTCGCCAGAAGGACCAGATCGGCGAGGGCTAATTTGAAGAGCCTCACGTCCCTGGTCATCATAGGAGAAGCTGCAGTACCGATCTTCGCTATATCAAACACTGACGCGACAGTTGTCGATTGTGCTGTTGAGAGTAGGGTTGCTGGAGATGGCCCCACTGTTCATCTGGTAAGAGAAGAGTGTAAGATCCGGACTGCGGCCAGACAGGCGTTATCCTGGTTGAAACAAGGCATCTAGCTTGGCTAGAGTCAAAAATGGCTGCGGGAAGCAGTCATTGGAAACGACGCGACGAAGCGGGTGTCATGCTCGACTAAAACTCCAAATGCCATGACATTGTATTTACCCCTTTTACAAAGTACGATCATGCATACATAAGCTCGCAACGCAAAGGTGAGAGAGTATGGCAGTATATCGGGGAGGCAACCAAGGATGCAATCCTCGCCTTCGTAAAATACGACGCCAAGGCCACTGCCAACCGATCAACGGTTGGAAAACCTGGGGTAGAGAGAGCGCTGGCCGCCAATAAACACAACTGTAAACTCGATTTCAGAATGTGGCCACTGGAGCAGACGCATCAAAGGTGAGATGGTCGTGGCGGGGGTGGGGCCGTGTGGGAACTGGCGCGCTGCAATAGTCCCCACATGAGGTTATTATCTGGGGGCGGATGGAGCGTCATCTTGACTTCCCACCCCCTTACACCTACCCCGTCGATGGAGACGCGTTGCCGACAATGGACACTCCCAGTAGCTTTGGTATCCTGTCAGACTTCCACTATACGCCATGCTCGATGAGCTCGTCAGGGCGGCCGTTGTCACGCCGCGCCTGCAACGAGTGTCGCAGAAAGAAGACGCGCTGTGACTCGCGCCATCCGAGATGCTCTCTTTGCGCCAATACAGGCAGCACCTGTACCTATCGGAAACAACAGAGACAGCGGGTACGCAGGCTGTCCCCAGCCGCCAGCAGTTCCTCCGTAGACATTCTGGAGTCGACAGAAAACGGGCTCAACACGAGCCACGGCCTCTTCGGACTGGAGGGGTTCGATGCACTGGATGATCTCGACGCTATCCTTTGCGATTTAAAGAGTATAGATGACGAACCAAGAGGGTCTCTAGAACCCATGGCTGCATTCGGGTCTGTTGGAGCAGCGCCTGGGCTCAAATCAATGATCCAGGAATGCTTTCCAACTCCAGTGGAGCCAAGCCCCATGGAATTCGGAACTGACAACCACGATAATTCGTCAATCACTCCGGACCTTGCGGACGAATTGATTGACTTGTATTTCGAAAAGGTCCAGGGGATTTGCCCACTGTTCATGCGGGAAAGGTTCGACGAGGATTACCGGCCGAGCGGTACCTGTCGAGATGACCAATTTTGCAGATTGTCTCCAGTCGCCCTGATGGTTCTCAACGGTATGTTTGCTCTTTCTGCCCGGTACAGTTCATCGGACCGGTTTGCCGGTCTAGACCCCCATTGCCGAGACCAGCAGTTTGTGAAGCAGGCGATGGACTTGTGGGAGTTCATACAGAAGGACTGGAGTCATTCAGTCCGGAATCTGCAGTGTCTGCAAGGTCTCATCCTGTTGACCTTTAACTTTCTACAATCTGGCCCTTCGGAGACTGCCTGGAATCTAACGGGAACTTGTGTGCGTCTCGCGTATGACCTGGACCTACATACGATGGATGCCGACAAGATTGATTCCGAGGCACTCAACGGGCAGGATGGGTTTCAACACCGGTGGGCCTCCCTGGAGGAGAAGCGCCGGGCTTGGTGGATGGTATGGGAGATGGATACATTCTCATCCACGGTTGCCTCAAGACCCTACGGGATTGACAGTCGGGTAGTCCGGGTTTTACTTCCGGTTTCAGACAACGATTGGACCAACAAATCCCAAGCGCGGTCTGTGTCGCTCGGCTCAGCTAGTGAAATGCCATGGCAGGGTATCATTGGCTCATCGAACCAGTGTGAACGGGCATGGTTCCTAGTGTGCTTGGCCGTACTCAGACGGACAGCCGATACGATCTTGTCTGGAGCGTCGGTTCAAGAGCTGCAAAAAGCGGAAGATACGATTTCATGTGCATTCCTGGCCTTGCCATCGCCATTCTATGACCTCCCATTATCGAAAGCAATCTGGCAGTCGAATGTGGTAAAATACAACTGGATGGCTTGCTCGCTGATTGCACTCAATTGGTATGGAACTTCGAGTAGAATTGGGAAGATGTCGCGCCGCTAACATTCTGGGATCTAGGGCTCGCAGTCGGATTAACTTCGAACTCCACGAGAAGTTGAGAATGGCAGCCGGAGTTCAATACCAAATCCATGGTCACAAGCCAGCTCGAACGTGTGTATCGACGATTGTCGATGTCCATCAGTTGATGCGACTCCTCTCGCCTCAGGCTCTATCTGTATGTTCTCCTTTGATATTCTGTGCAGTAGTCGGACTGGGAGCCGTCCATATTCCTGAGGTTTACGGGCCAAGTTTGAAGGCTCAGTTATCTTGTCTGTATGGCGAGCATACCAGCCTGGTTTTGTGCAGCGTTGGAAGGCACTGGCCTATAGGAAAGGCGCTTTTGGGTATGTATCAGTTGGTTCATTGCGCAGGCCTGAGATGAGACTGACTGCCCGTCACTTCAGAGGTTATTGAATTTACTAAAAACTCGAACCGAGAGAGGAGCGGCACTCCGGACGGGTGTTGGAGAGGGAAATTCGTGCCCCAGTGGAGAGCACTCCTACGACCTGTATAAGCCGTCAGCTGAAGTAGTTGCGATACACCACAGAACAACATCTACATCTTTTACTTGAGATTTTCCATCACATCATTTGCCCGATAGGCCAAGAACAGTTGTGCTTACGAGGAGAATATACATAATGAATGAAATGACATATCACGCAAAACATGCACTTGGCTGGGCCAGTTAATTGCTGAGCCGTGCGAGATCAATTTGTCTTTAGCCGACTATATGATGTGATTCATAACTAGATTGAATGCACAGAAGACTGTCAAACTGCATGGGTCGGGACCTTTTACGCTGCGTATCTATGCCTGCCATTATCGCTTCCACATCGAGTGGGCCCTATCGAAAATGGCTTTGCAACATATAATTGCGTCAACAGCATTCCTCACTATGTAATAACAAGTCAGTCCATAGCTCAAGGCAGAAGCGGTATCGGTGTTCAATATGTAAGCCAAAGCTCAAAGCTGGGCTGGATGGAGACAGATGATAAGATTCGACACCCAATGGTATTGGCTCTGGCCCAATCGGCACGATCAAAGACCCTTTGCATATCTATTTCCTGTGGGGATTCAAATGGACTGGCAACGCTACTCGTGGTCGAATACCACGGTTTCCATATACGACTTTGTTGACTAAAAGTAGTTTGTATTCATCAAATAATAATCTAGCCCTCTGAAAGAATCTAAATCCGTGTGTACTACCGCCAGGCACTAGAACTCGGCATGAGACGTCGTCAGGTACCGATAATAGACATGCATGAACTCATAAGAACGGCCTTGTGGCCACCAGGGCGGCGACGGGAGGTTATAGTGGACCTTGTTGCAAGGGTCAGTTTGGCGAGGTTGTCAGAGAAGGTTTTCCTGTCCGATACGTGTTTTGATTCGAAATAAAACTTCGTTAGCTGGTAGCTTGCATGAAGGTTCTACATTCTTCAGCTATCACGATTGCTTATCGTCTACCGCTGCTGATCAAAAGGGCGTTTTCAATCTCCACGCGGCTTGGGGGTTTCGACGGATGCTTCGCCAGGAGACATGATGATCTGGGCGGACCAGTACGACATCACGCTCCCAGACCTGTCGTGCATGCTTCTCTTGGGGGAGATGGAGTACAGAAAGTGGTATTCCCAAGCCAGAGGCAATGACAGAGAACTCTTCACCCACATGTCCCTCCTCGGTAAAGTCTACCACTGTGAAATCGAACCCAAAACGATCGAAGATCGAGGTCACGTCGTCATTGAGATACACGTGGGGAGCACGAGCACCAGGCCAAGTTGAAGGAAAGTAGTCTCTCGCCGTCCAAATCGGCTGTTCCTTGGGATCGCCATCCGGAACAATAACGGGGGACGCCGTGTGTCGATAGCCCATTTCGATGCCGAGATATTTATTTTCGCCGTCGTGAGCGAGGACGTGCGATCGAATTCGCTCCCGCAGGTGTTTTCCAGCAGGCGTTTCACTCCGTACCGTGCCCACGGGCTCGTCGCGGACCCAACTGACGTATTTCATGTGCATCTCTACGTTGGTGCCTGACATCGCGACATTTCGAATGGCCACGGGGCGTCGTTCAATCTCGTATGATTCGAGTAACTTTTCTCCGCATTGTCCCTGGAGTACCATTGCTAATTTCCAGCCGAGATCGTAGGCATCCCCCAGTCCCGTGTTCATCCCGTACCCCCCAAATGGAATATTCTGGTGAGCTATGGTGTCTGTCAGTCTCCGATGCACAAGATCGAATCCGGTGAACTACCTGAATCCCCAGCCAAAAGTACCCTCCTGCTCTTGGTCGAGTAGTTGTCCGCAACGGACAGATTGGCATGCCACGCGCTGGTGACGAGTATTTTGTCAATTGTAAATCGTTGGGGCTCGCCCGCATCTCCCAGAGCCGCAAACACCATTTCCTCAGCATTCAGAGTCTCTAAGTCCACCTCAGGTGCCAGGGGCATGTGGATCGTCCAGGTATCCTTCTCGTCCTGGTTGATGACGCAAGCCCCCGTCGACAGGAACAAATGCCAGAATTGGCCCTGACGATGTAGAATGCCTAAATCCGAGGACTTGAAGTGAACGAGTAAATTTCGGTTGCCACTGCAGACCCAGTTCTGTTAGTCATTGCGAGCATCCCTCACTACCCGATCTCACACTTACATCGGCGCCCCAGTGAGATTGATGTCTGCTGATTTTCTCACCCGACTTCCGGCACCATCACAGCCGATGACATACTGGGATCGAACGAGATGCGCTACACCTGTATCCACATGCGTGATCGTCGATTGCACGTGGTCCGCATGCTCTGAGAGACGCTCAAACTTCATCCCAGAGAAGCACTTCACCAATGGATGCGCTTCCACGATTGGTTTGAGCCAGGCTTCGAACAGTATCTGGGAGCATCGGAGCCATGCTTGGCTGGGCATGGATCCGTCATTCCTTTCATGAATCCGTCGGCGCATTTCCGATGGCGATGGTAAATCCTACCCTCTGAGGTTAGTTTTCGTGCGTCCTGGTCTCCCCGGAAATGCTGCAAATACCCATTTGGCTAACACCTCGCCTCCATCCGAAAGTCCGGTGGAAAACAGGCAATCCAAAGAAAATCTCTCCTCGACTCCTGGGGGGACCGCATTAGAGAGAATCCACTGGTGGAGGGGATCATTGGAGGGAGCTAGCAAACCTAATTTTTTGAGATCCTCTGCGAGCCCAATATGGTTCAATAATTCCATTGAACGCGGGTTAGTGATATCCATCTTCGGCCATCTCGTCGTGTCGTGGTTGCGCTCGACTAAGATGGTGCGAATCCCACGCTTGGCTAGCTGATAAGCGGTAAGCAATCCAATAGGACCTGCACCGACCACGAGCACAGGGCCCTCCGCCAGAAGGGATGGCGATGGTTCGTCATTGGTCGAGGATCCCATCAGGTTATCCATGGCTGAATGACACCTAAGACGATCTGTAACTTGCGGTCAGCCCCGGGCACGCCACACCTCCAACGTAGCACAATGTGCAGAATCGGTTGGTACCTTATGCCTCTGAGCTGAAAGCGTAGCAAGAGAGCGAGAGAAAGAGACTCAGTGAGAGTGTGAATGCTTTACGCAAGTTGTGAAGTCATTTGTTATGACCCTGTATGTAGTCCCCTCGGTATTAATAGGTGGCCGCGGGTTTTGCCACGAAAACGCCGAATCCTCCTGCTACCCCATGTTCATTCGATCTACATTCCATGAAAACGGCAATCACCCGGCTCTAAAGCATGTGGAGGGCGTTACGAAATGCCTCGCCACCGATTGGTAGAGAGCGTCCCGAAAAACTGCCAACGGCCGTGGGGACGGCGAACTTCCTGTTCGGGAAGATGCCGTGCGGGTGAACTTGCGGGGATGTGGATTCATGATCTTCAACCCCCTGGGGATGTACCGAGTACATAAATTAGCGCAAAATGGGTCCCTAAGGTCGAAGTGGTTCTCGTAATGCTTTCTTGAAGCATGCAGTCGTGTGCCCTCAACCTACACAGAACGCAGACCCTGCCTCGTCCATCAGACATTCTCTCCACGCCATGGCTTTCCTAATCCTCAAAATGGTGCTTGGGGTAGCTCCTCTCGCCATCCTTTATGCGCTTCTCTTCCTGGGCCGACGAGAGAAAAATCTTCCACCTGGTCAGTTATGTCTTGCTGCCTTCCGGTCGTGCGATCAACTGCTCATCCTAGATCGTTGCAGGGCCACCAACGGTGCCAATCATCGGGAATGCCCATTTGATACCACGCAAGGGAGCACATTTCACGTAAGGACTGGTCACCAAAGAGATGATACACTTGTCCAACGGACGGAGCGCTAACGGGTCTCCACAGTTTTATTGAGCTAGCTAAGAAATATGGTGGCATGTTCTCTCTGAAAATCGGCTCCAACACGTTGATCATTCTCAGCGATCGGAGAATTATCAAAGAGGTGCTCGATAAAAACAGCTCCATCTCCAGCAAACGGCCCGACTTATTAGTGGCTGACACCATCACCGGTGGGGATCATCTGCTCTTCATGGACGCCGGGGCAGAATGGAAACTGTTCCGACGGTTGCTCCACCAAGAATTCATGTCCTCTCGGTGTGACAAGGTACACATCGAAACCCAAAACGCGGAGGCGGTCCAGATGCTACGAGACTTTATTGTCTATCCCGATCAGTATATGCTCCACGCCAAACGCTTTAGCAACAGTATTATCATGAGCCTGCGTGAGTGTGATGATCATCAACGTGCGATGTCTCCATGAGCTGACCTGTGCCGTCCTGGTAGTTTTCGGTATACGAACGCCGTCCTTTGATACCGCCCACATGCAAAAGCTCTACCAGTTAATGGACCACTGGTCGAAAATCATGGAGATTGGATCCACCCCTCCGGTCGATGTGTTCCCGCTTCTTCAATATATCCCCGAACGATTGCTCGGGAACTGGAAAAGCCGAACCGCGGAGGTCCAGCGGGAAATGGTGGATCTCTACGGGGAGATTGTGAGACATGTCATGCATCGTTGGAAGACGGCTGGTAGCCGCGGGTGTTTCATGGATAACGTGTTGGACCAAAACGGGAAGTTGGGTCTCAACGACCACCAGCTGTATTTTCTCGGGGGGGTGGCATTGGAAGGGGGATCGGATACCTCTTCTTCGGTGATCAACACCTGCATACATGCTTTGGTCCAGTGGCCCGAGATCCAAAAGAAAGCGCAACAAGAGATTGACCGCGTCGTGGACGAGACCCGGACCCCGGTCTGGTCCGACTTTGCCAACCTGCCGTATGTCACCCAGGTGGTGAAGGAGGCGCAGAGGTGGCGTCCGGTGGGTGGTCTGGGTATACCTCGTGTTCTGACGGAGGGTAAGGAAGCACTCCATGTTCCTCTCTGGCATTTGGGATGGTCACTGACGAAAGATCAGATCAATGGATCGACGGCAAGCTGTTGCCCAAAGGAGCAACCGTGATGATTAATATGTGGGAGTTGCATCATGACGACAAGCGGTATGCCAATCCCGATGTCTTTGATCCCGAGCATTACGCGGGCTATACCAAGCTGGCCTCTGAATATTTCACTGCCAGTGATCCTGAGGCTCGAGATCACTACGCCTATGGGAATGGGCGCCGCGTGTGTCCCGGCATGCACCTGGGGGAGCGGAACATTTTCCTGGGCATTTGCAAGCTCCTGTGGGCGTTTGAGTTCCAGAAGGCGGTGGACCCCAGTGGCCAGCCGATTGAGACCGATATCAATCCGAGGACTGCATACAGCGAAGGGTTCATCATCTCGGCCAACCCATTTCCTTGTCGCATCGTCCCCCGCTCCGAGAAGCGCAAGGCGACCATCCTCCGGGAGTTTGCGGACTTGGAGCATGTATTCTCCAAGTATGAAACTCTATGAATATTGTCCAGCAGATCGAGTCACTGCAGCTTGTAATTTACAAAAGATGAAATTGGTTGATTCCATTGTAACTCCCAACCGAGTTGGATCGTACGCAGGAGTGGCCCAGGGATTGATTCGGTCTTTTCCCGTTCCCGTAATCCAACAAATCAATGGACCCTGGATGGCCCCCCTTGTCACGTGGCTGTTGGGCGGTGAGACGGGTGACGGTGTACCGCGTACTGTGTACTGTACTTGAATACGGCGCACTATACCGTAGTAGTACTACCTCGGGAGCACTACTGAGTACTAGTACTACGAGGAGTAGTACTAGTCTCCGGTATGTATGTTACCGAGGATGCGCCCGCGCGGGGGACCACTTCAGTACTAGCGGTGGCACGGGACCCACCGTGATGCACCCGTACTTTCCACCCCCCCCGTAACATTGGGTCTTTCTTTTTGCCTTGGGCTGACTACTACCCGACGAACTACTGCAAACCCCCTTTGCCGGGCTCTAAGGGAAACTAATCGATCATCGCGTCGCCGTAGTCCCTAATTAAATCCCGACGCAAAGTGCAATGCCACCCCATGCGAACCGCGAGAGGTGTCGCCGACGCAAAACCTCCCAGGAGGAAAGAATTTGTTCGATTTGTTCTCAGTCGTTTAAAAAGGCGGAGCACCTGGCCCGCCATTTCCGCTCGCACACCAAAGAGAGGCCGTTTACGTGCGAGCGCTGTGGCAAGGTCTATGTCAGACAGTACGCCTACCCTCTGTGGCTCGAGATGAGTCCGGTTAATGGGTACTCAATAGGGACTCCTTATTACGCCATACGAGATTGCAGCATGGTCAGACTCAGCCGAGTGGACCAATGAACGAGGCTACGAGAATCACCATGGGAGGTACCTCCTCGCTGGGCCCGAATGAGCACCCGAGTGGGTTCATGCAAACATCCGCGATGGCCGGTGTTCAACAAACGGCTCCCATACAAGAGCAGCTGGCGCTAGAGCTGCAGGTACGTCCGGATCACAACACAGGATCGGGGTTAACACCCCCGTTTGGACCGTATCCCGACGACATGGCCGCCGAAGAGGGCCCAACCACCGGCGGACCGGATGTTCCCATGGCCCATTTTGCCTCCACGGCGATGGACGATCCCGTCCCGGCTTGCAATGGCCCCTGGCCGGTCATATGGGACGGGCCGGGGGATCTGGACTGGACATCGTGGTTAACAGGAGCAGATTTCGACCTGGATGCGCTGAATCAGTCATTGCTGGAATCGACGGAGCTCCGTGCACACGACGCTGCCCGCACCGGGGGTGGCGCACCGGGGCCAGTTCAGCGAAGATGGCATACCTTCTCCGAAACAGCGATATCGTCCGGCCAGACAACACCAGATCGGGGCGATCCAAGCACCAATGACCCAGGCCAGATCCGCATTTTTGCCGACGAATCGTACCGACAGAGACTTGCTGAGAGCCTCAGACAACGGATCCAACCGGGAATTCTACCCTCCACGGGATTCCTGGTAAGTGCCTCTCCATGAGAAGGACTTCATTTCCTGACAGTCCCAACAGAACCTTTGTCTCCAGGCCTATTTTACACACTTCCAGTCCATATTTCCTTTGCTTCATGTGCCAACATTTCAACCCTCCCAGAACAATGCCATTCTGCTCCTCTCCATCTGCTCGATCGGGAGTCTGTTTCTTGGGTCGGAGCGGGCAATGACCCATGGCATAAGCATGTTTGAACGGATGCAGAAAGCAATTTTGGCCTCCGTATGTCCATATGCCATTTTCATGATGTCTGTCGCGGCGTAGGTTCTGACGGACATTGCAGTGGGAGACTCATATCTCCGCGAGGAAGGGTTTATCGATTATTTCTTTACAGGCGGCGTTAATAGGTCAAACCTTTGGCCTCCTGGTTGGGGTATGTTACAGGGTCCCGTTCTTCAGCTAGGGCTCAACTCTACTAATCGGTATCCAGAGACCGAAGGACTTGACTGGAATCGACATCTTTCATGGGAGTATAGTGGCAGTGAGTCCTTCGGACCCAGCGAGAGAATTCGCGGACTGACTCAGACAGTGGGCACGCAAAGCGAGGCTATTTAATCTGGCGGATGATCCCAGAGCACATCTGATCAATATAGATGATAACTACGAGGAACTGGAAGGAGCATGGAGATCCTGGGCGCGAAATGAGGAGAAGAAACGGTACGAGCGTAGCGACCAACCATAAGTCTCGAAATTAATGATTCCTTGTCTAGTATTGTTCTAGGCATCTACATTCATGATGTGGAAGTGGCTAAGCTCCACAATCACGAACCGATTCTCCGGCACGGAGTTGAAAAGGTGCCAAAATTATCTCCCCCAAACGTGTTCATGGCGCCCAATGCGGCCGCCTGGAAACGGGAGCTGATATCCATACGGACACCGGTTCACATCCCACCATCTCCAGCCGACACGGATCCACTTTCACTATCGGTCGAAACAGGACAAGGCGATGATTTCGAGTCCTATGCGACCCTAGAATCCATCGGTGCGTTAGCCCACGAGAATCGCGATTCTGGGGGTACTCGGCCGGCCATTGTTCAAAACTGCCAGAAATTATTGACCCAGTGGTATCTAAGGCGCGTCAACCACGACCCACGAAGCACGCTGCACGCCAACAGGACCCAGGACCCCTTCTGCCTCATGATCCTCTGGCACTCGACCTTCATGCACCTATATACCCGTTTTGACGACCTGGAATGTGCATGCGGACGAGAGGGCGAGACGGTATCGCAACAAAAGCGTCCGTACGCAGAGGCCTGGGTAAGGTCAGTGGATGCGAAACGCACGCTCCTTCACGCAGCCTTGGTTCAGAGACACTTCCAGTCCATTGCGGTGGGTGCGGAGCCAGCGGTCCATGTGCCTATGGCATTGTACTATTGTGGCATCGCATGGGCATCTTTTACTCAGTTCCGGATCAACGAACCTCCGATCGATGGCGATTCTGAAGATTTAGATTTCCCGGAATTGAGAATGTTAGGGATCAACCAGACGAAACTCTTCTGTGAAGTGACTCGTGGAATTCAACTGGGAAGACTGGAATCTGGCCCCCTTTTCATAATCATCGACCTGCTAGGGAAGATAAGCCATTGGAAAATAGCTCAGAACCTTTCAGCCACTCTACTGGCGTTCGTGGAGAATTTGCCAGATCTATTTTGATTTTCCTTGTTCGTCTCTGTTGGCGCCATCGACGTGGACAGACGCTGGATCAAATTCTTCCCATACCCTGATGTTCACAAACCGTACAGAATCCGATATATTCTCGATTCATCTGTTTTGGTACCCGTGGCAGAATGTAAAGCATACTCAGTGGTCATCTTAGCTTCAATTGACAGCCGGCAGATGTCATGCTGGTTCGTCAGATGCCACTCGATGTGAAAATGGCGTCAGATCTAAAGGATCGGCTCACCCATCTCCATCATAGAGATGATTTGGCTGATATAGGTTCGGCGGCCGTCACCAAGCTGCGCATAACTCTTGAGCGGTTGTGTACTGAAGATTAGTCGATAAAGCGATATGACTGAAGCCAATGTGAACCACACATCAGGCGCCGATCCGTTATTCTTACATTGTTTCGATCCCATTCAGTGTCGCCCTCAGGCCACGGTTCCGCTCCGTCACTAGTGAAGATAGACTTGTCACAGGTGATCACAGCCAGATTGGCCCCAGCTACTGTGCCCACCTCTAGATACACTTCACATAGCGCACCTTGATCTGGAACAACTCGGCTGAGTGGCAACAACATACCAGGGTGATTGGTCATTGCTAGGAGGTGAGAAAGGTAGATGAGGGCTGCCTGGGTAGGATGGAGGGTATCGTGGGCGTATGCCTAGGTATCCGATAGGGGTATTGCTGTCATTGTTCATTGATAAAATAAGATTGTTCCTTGGTATGGCCACATAGTCAGGAAATATGTAGATCCCTCGACTCATATGGTTGTTGCAAGGAGGCAGCGTTTCCTTCCCCGCACCATCTCCTTGGTTACTGCCTTTAACGACTGTGGGATCTATACATGTACCATAGAACGGTAGAGGAGCACGGGGTATCCAACTGGGCTGTCTCTCTTCCTCGCGTGGCCGCTGGCAAGAGACTCCATGATACGGCGGGAATCCATAGGTCCCACGTGCTAGCTAAGCCCCATTTCCTAAGCACCCAACGTGGAGTACGTGTTCAAGAACTGAACTGGCCATACAAATGTATCGTTATGATCTGGGCTGCCTGAACTCTAGGATCCTGCATCATAAATTGGGAGAGGTTCTCTTGGGCACCTCTAGTGAAACTACTGATAGCTAATCGTATTCTGCACCTTCGCCACACCCCCGAGGTCCACTTCAACCACGTCGCCATCTTTCAAAAACTCCTTCCGAAAGAACCCTACGCCCGATGGCGTTCCCGTCATAATAACGGTACCCTTCCTCAGAGTCGTGCCCCTTGACAAATGACTGACAATTTCTCTCACCCCCCAGATCATATCACTGGTATTGGTACTTTGCTTTACCACGCCGTTCACTCTCGTGACCAAACCGAGTCCCTGGGGATCGTTGATCTCCTGCGGGGCGATGAGAGCATGTCCGATCGGTGCGAACTTGTCGAAGGACTTGGCATAACAGAACTGGCCCGCAGACGCCTCCGGAATCTGGAAGTTGCGAGCAGAGAGATCGTTTCCAGCGGTGTAACCGAGGACGTAGTCTAAGGCGTTCTCGGCCGCGATGTTTTTGGCATCCTTGCCGATAACGACGGTCAGTTCACCTTCGTAGTCGAGATGTGATTGAGCGTCGGGATGGATAGGAATGGGCTCGAAGGGACCCGTGAGGGCATCGGCAGGCTTGGTGAACACCGGAGGATAGGTTGGGACAGTCAGCTGCAGAGTGTGCTCTGTTAGTTACTACTCACAACGTGTGGCTCGAGGGGGTTCGTATGGACAGATTGCTGCTAGCTAAAACCTACATTGGCTTCTTTGGCATGTTCCTTGTAGTTGAGCCCGATACAGATGACGAGGGGAGTATTTTCGATTGGGGATAGGAGCTGCAGAGATATCAATGATGGTGTTCCCGTGCGAGCCCTGGACGTAATCGTATACCTACACTGCTCACGGTGTGGACCTTGTCTGTCAATACCAGTCCATCGAAGGGGTTTCCCTCGAACTGTTGCACAATAAACCGGTTGTTGTCGGTCCTAATGAGTTCTCCATAGTACTGTTGCTCGCCGATTGCAAACCGGACAAGGTGTTTGAATGCCGCCATTTGGCCGTGAGGTATGTTGAGGATGCAAGTGAACAAACAGAAAGGCAAGCTGAACAGAATTCGATGCGCCGACTATACCGTTCAGAAGGGTCGAACTTATACTTGATGCGCAACTCTTAATTCTTTTGGCGATCTGTGGGGCCTATCGATTCGCGTGGGACCCTCAACGGGCCACCGACAAACGACCTCGGGAATATCCTGGCGGCGAGTACACTCCGAGAATGCTCGCCTGTGTGGCGTGTATTGGCAGGATTGGCCCGGAGACAGTGGCCCACCGACTGGAGGCGATGTTGTCCAAAGAGGACGGATGTGTCTCTCAGGTGCTTCTATCGCAACTGCCGGTGTAGATCCTGCCAATCCGAGCGCCCTCGGAGCCACGAAATAGGTCCCACATGGGTGCTTATTTCCCCAGGTATGGCCCCATATAAGACACATACGCCATACATCGTAGGATTCCTATGTCCGGTGAAACAGCGTCGACGCATTTTGCATAATCATCACTCAATGGCCCCTCAAGCATCTCCACGCAAGCTCTGGGAGCATCCAGACCCAGAGTCCACCCAGATGGGGCAATTCCGACGGGCTCTGGAGAAGCACACTGGGCAACACTTCCAGGTCGGTAGATGAATTGGCTGTGTTTTTCAGCCCGCGATATTTAACTGAAGATAGGGATACCATGATCTCCATAACTTTTCCATTACCCAGCGAGCCACCTTCTGGGACTTCTGTTGGAAATACGCCAATCTTATTCACGAGGGGAGTTATGCCTCCGTTGTCAATGAATCCGCCCGGATGGATAGCATTCCTCACTGGTTTTCGGGGATTCAGCTGAACTTTGCGGAGAACCTACTTTTCTCGGCGTCCGGGGATGGAAGATCCACGACAGGCAAGGAAGACGAGAAGATCGCCGTGGTTGAGGTCCGCGAGGGCACAGCCGCCGTGCCTCTTACGTGGAAAGCACTCCGAAGTCGAACGGGTCGGTTAATGCAAGCAATGAAAGCACATGGGGTCAAGAAGGGCGATCGCATCGCGATCTGCGCCAGCAACAGCATCGACACGTTGCTAGTCTTCTTGGCTACCACGGCGCTGGGTGCCATTTTCTCCTCTAGCTCAACGGACATGGGCGTGAAGGGGATCTTGGACCGACTGTTACAGATTCGCCCTCGCCTGTTATTTATGGACGACCAGGCCGTGTATAATGGCAAGACAATCGACCTGCGATCAAAGATGACGGCGGTTGTCAAGGGCATGCAGTCCGTGGGTGAGTTTCAGGGAATTGTCTCCCAATCGCGCTTTGCTTCTCGGCCATTAGATGTCAACCATGTGCCGAAGGCGCAGCCCATTGCGGCGTTTTTAGCCCAATCAACTAGTAACACCCTAGAATTCGAGCGAATGGCATTCTGTGATCCTTTCCTTATTGTGTATTCGTCTGGGACCACCGGCCAGCCGAAATGTATTGCGCATTCGGTTGGAGGAGTACTCCTCAATGCCTACAAGGAGGGGCAATTGCATATGGAACTGGACGAGGCCAGTGTCGTCTTGCAATATACCACAACCGGCTGGATCATGTATCTATCGGCCATCCAAACCCTACTGTTCGGATCCCGGGTCATCCTCTACGATGGCAGTCCCTTTCTCCCGCATCTTTCCTCACTGATTAAGCTCGCGGAACAGCAGAGGTAAGACGTATAGCTACCACCTACCGCAAGAAACTCCACTGACATGGTGGCCAGGGTCACCCACTTCGGCACCTCTCCACGATACATGTACGAGCTCCAAAAGGCGAACATCCAACCGAGACAGATCGCGAATCTGAGCTCGTTGACAATGGTCACCAGCACTGGAATGGTCCTCCCGGAGTCTCTCTTTGAGTGGTTCTACGACCAGGGCTTCCCACCGCACGTGCGTCTCAACAATATTTCGGGGGGGACCGATCTCGCCGGGTGCTTTGGCATCGGCAATTCGCTTCTTCCTGTCTATGTGGGTGGTTGTGCCGGAATGAGCCTCGGGATTCCAGTTGATGTCTACGATCCCAGCATCGAGGGTGCGGGTGTTCAAGGGGTCCCGGTAGAGCCAGGGGCTGCCGGTGAGCTTGTGGCCACCGCCGCGTTTCCCAACATGCCTGCTTGCTTTTGGGGTCCGAACGGACACAAACGGTATCACGGTGCCTACTTCGCGCGCTTCGACAGTATGTTCTTCCCCCCTCGATATGAGCAATTGGTCGCTTGTGAGTATCGGTATAGTATACTAACCAAGAATGCCAGATGTCTGGACCCACGGTGACTTTGTGTCAGTCCACCCGGTCACCAAGCAGTTGTTCTTCCACGGCCGGGCAGACGGGGTCCTGAACCCGTCTGGCGTTCGATTCGGCTCCTCGGAGATATACCAGGTCATTGAAAGTGAATTTCCGAGTGAGGTCGTGGACTCGATCTGTGTCGGCCAGCGCAGACCGTCCGACACAGACGAGCGGGTCGTGTTGTTTTTGCTCCTCAAGCCGGGGGTGGTCTTTACCCCGGAATTGGTTGGTCGAGTGAAGGCTGCGATTCGTCAGAAGCTCAGTAGTCGTCATGTCCCGACGTTCATCTTCGACACTCCTGAAATTCCGGTAAGCAAGAGGCCTGACTAGCAGCGAGTCCCATGAGCAACACTGACGATTCACACTTAGACCACCGTCAATGGGAAGAAGGTTGAGCTTCCCGTGAAGCAGATTGTCTCCGGAAAGAAAATCAAACCATCCGGTACCCTGCTCAATCCTCAGTGCCTGGACTATTATTACCAATTCGCGGAAGTTGAACGGCTGGCCGCCCGGGGGAGTAAGCTGTGAAGGAGGTATGTAAATGTTTATTACAGCCGATAGGCGACATAATCACTGGAAGTTCTGCTTCGTGGGATCACATACACCCTGCGGCGTCGCGGCGACAACGGTTCAGGCACCTAGGGTTTATTCAGAGCATGGTGAATCTCTTGCTCCCCGTGGGCTTACATGGTATCCATTACCACATCGAGGTTTTTGTAGGATTAATAAAATGGATATACGGTTTTTCATATAGTAATAAAGCATGTCTTTCACATCAGTCATGGATTTTTTTTTAAAAAAAAAAAAATAAATAAATAAATATATACAATCGTTATACATCTCCTTGTGCCCAACACGACACTGTGCTGATACAATTATATATATTCCCCCCTACCATACCGGTTACTACTATACCCCTTACTCCAGAGCAAAGCAACAAATATGTAATAGAGATGAGTCACGTAATACAGTGTTCAAAATTTGAGTTCCAACTAGTTTGACTAGAACTTCTAGCCTTTCACGACAAGTACCGAATACGCAACTTTAAATTGGGTCAACGGGTTTTGACGGTCGATGAGGATGAGGGTTGGTTTTCTTTCCACGAACTGCCCCACTGGGTCGACGGGCTACCGACGGCGGTCCCATCGCCGTGAGTCACGGACCTCCGCCGAGCGAAACCATGACACATCCAATCGAGCACGATTGGCCCTGACAGACGCACTGGGGGCAGAAGGAAGAAGGAATAGGCAGATTCGTTTCTGGTCCCACGTGAGCATCACATGGACGGACGAGCCCTGCCCACGCCATCCTCAAAACGACGACGATGAGGAAAGAAATGGCAGTCAACATCAGACGGTGATTGACAGCCATCTATCTCTCTTGAAAGCGAAACTACTGGAATAAATGGCATCAAAGTAAGTCTGATTGTCCGAAGCGCCGACCTACCGAAGAAGAGGTGGATCCGAAGGGGACAATATCAAAGGAAGAACAAAAGCAAAAGGGCATGCACAGAGACTCACTAAACGGGTTTAAAGCACAACTCTCAATGGTTCCCACGACATCGCGATCGTACGGGCAACAGTTGATTCTGTCCCGGCCGTGCTCCATCTCCTAGATACTGCAGTCAAATGGCTGGTATCGCAGGACAGAATCGGGCAGTGGGGAGCAGCACCGTTTTCCGAGAATCCAAAAAACCCCGAACGACTCAGAGAATTTGCAACCACTGGCCATGGTCTGTGGCTCGCTATCAAGGTGGCTGACGATACACCTGTGCGGGACCAAAATCGACTCTCCGATACGAACGCCCAAACCGTGAACGGAGACACGCCGGGTGTCGTCGTAGGAGCGCTTGCCATTGGAGACAAAATGCCTTACGTGCCATCTGTCTCGGAGCCTGAGCTTTATGTGCGGCTGTTAGTCACGGATCGACAATGTGCTGGCAACGGGATTGGCAAACGTCTTTTGGACCATGCACGCCATGCTGCCAACAGCGCTGGAGTCTCATTACTACGGGTGGATTGCTACGCAGGTGGCGACGGCAAATTGGTCCAATATTATGAATCTCAAGGTTTCAAGCGATTGGAACGTTTGAACCTGGAAGGCGACTGGCCTTGCCAAGTGCTAGCTCAACGATTAGACGCGGTGGAAGGAGACGAGGGACGTTGATTCTTTCCTTGCGGGAGCATCTGATGTGGCTGTGAAAATGGACTTCGACATTCATCGGATACAGTACACGGTAGATCCATAATAAAACATTGTTGAGCTCGGTTTCTTCTTGGTAACAGCCTAAGGCATAAGCATCGTGAGCCTTCGCTTGTGTCATAAACTGACTGGTTAGCCGGCGAGGAGCTTGCCAGCCGACCATTTTGTTTGGTGCCGACCAATCGATTGTCTGTTAAACCGCTGTAGAGGCCGTGAAGCATAGCTGGCATGAAGGAATCATGGTCGCGAGGGATGTGCACTGGAGCGAGACTTGGAACGCCACGGCCTAAAACACATTTTTCGCATACAACATTCTCAGCCACCAGCCCGTCTAAATAAGTACTTCAAAACTCTAGTTCACTGCATAGTCTAAGTGCTGACTGTGATTTCAAGGCCTTCAATATGGTTATGCAGCTGGAGTGTTGCAGGAGTATTATATTCGTACTAATTCATGACAGCAACAGACATCAGAAGAAACATGTAGACTACCTTACCAGATGCACCAGGGGTGTATGCGCTGTAAAAAGAGAAAAAAGACAAGAAACGAAAAGAAACGAAAAAAAGAAAAGAAAAGTTAACCGGCAATCATACGGTCGTCCCTATTCAAGTTCATACACAGAGTGATCTGGTCGCTGATGGAGTCGCTGTCCCGCTTGCAACGAGCCAGGAACTTCGGCAATGTCACTGGTCCTTGACCAGCGATTCTGGTGCGGCGAGATCGGATCCTCCCCTTGCGTTGACTTTTGATCGTGAGACAGACTTGTCGGCCTTTGGACCAATGAGTCGGAGGCACATCCTGACATCGAATCCTTCCGCTGCTTTTCCAGATCCGCTTTGATGACCAACCGGTCCACCAGCACCGCATGGGCCTTTTTGAGTGTCCGTTTCACAAACCCTGTGGCCCAAATCTGCGACCGCATGTTCACGTCTTCCCGCAGGTACAGCCCTTCACGGGGGGCATCGGGAATGCCTAGTTCGACGGGCTCTCGCGGCTCTCCCGGCATATTGCCACATACAGACCATTTCTCTCGGATGTCCAAGCCCGTTGGGGCATAGACATGCGTCTGGAGGCCTCGCGGGAGGTCGTAAAAGCAGCCTGCGTAGGACACATTGCCCTGTACCAGCCCGCCTGGTAGATACGAGATTCGGTCGGTCATCTCGTACCAAGTACAATGGAATTCATCCGCAGGCGCAAAGGCCGGCGGGCGACAGGGTTGGTGACGGATCACCAACGGGTTCAGTTCAATCATTTCCGAGTGATTGTGGAGAGCTTCTACAACCGTCTCCCGCGTGATATAGGATGGGAGGGGGGTGATGTTGGTGAAAACGCTTCGTTTGTACATCCTTGAGACTCGGTGGGATATCCGCAACGACGGTAGTCCAGGCTCCAGCACGACGGAGAAGAGGGATATGGATCAGGTCGCGAATATGTGCTGTGATGACGGGGCCGATGAGGTTTCTCTTGCCTCTCGTGTTTGCCGAAACCTTAAATGAGGGCGATGAAGTGGCTGAGCAAAACGTCACGGTTCCTCATTGGTCACCGTGGTGCTCGTATGCATGGTAAAGGCGTCCCCAAGTGAAGATCTCGCACTGGCTGGAGAGGTCCAACGGCTTTGAATAGCCTCATGTCTCCCACCATTCCGGATCGGGGAACATCTCGCCAAGCTCTTGCCAAGCTCGGCCCCGGACGTGGATCTTTGTGTTCTTGTATTCCTTCTCTATCGCGTTTGAGTAGGGCCGTGTATGACCGGATGAGGTGGGGTGGAAAAGGGAACGTTGAGTGAATGAGACTCGCCTTGTATCGTCGTGCTTGCCATGAATGTATGGAGAGTATATCAAGCCTCTGAGGCGAAGTGGGGGGTGGAGCACGTGACCACACGAAGCACAACTTCAGTATACAACGGATGATCTACTCCGTACTGGCTCTAGAATGGAATGTATTCTCGATGCGTTCCATGTGGGTTGCTGGGCCGACTTGGAGCGGCAATACTTCCAGTCTTCTATGCATGCAATGTAAATCTCAAAGACCACTGTATTGGGATGTACACAGTAGCTCTGCCAATGCATAAAGTCAGTTGCCTATGCTCGGGGAGAAATAAAAGCGATGCCATCCATACCCACAGACCCACCGGACTCCGAACATATGGCTTGGAGGCAGGGTTACATCGGGCTATATTGAGGCCCACATGGTACACTATCGTTATCTCGCAGACCGTGTGGGATGAACCAGCTGGATAACGCCATCCGCGCCAAGCCCTAACTACCTTAGTCGTAGTGCTTAGCTACACATGCTAAGGCGCCTCCTGATGGCAAGCTTATCTTTCTTCTCGTTGCATGATAGGCCCTCTGCTATCTCCGTTCACTATAGTCAATATCTTGTGCCGGATTACCCTCTCCGTCATTGGATGTGGCCGGTCACCCCGCTTTGATTAATATATCTCGAGTTGCATCGTGGCCAACAAAGGGAAACCAGAGGGAATGAGTGCTTTAAAGAGGCCAGGCTACCGCTGATCCGTTCCAGCCTCGATCGCTTGCCCCCCTCCCCCCCTTATTTTCTTTCATTTGCCTCTTGTATGTTGCTCCTGTAGAGGCAATTCCACACAATGGGTACGTTTGGGCGTTCGATCTGGATCATGTCCAGCTGAATCCTTTCCCGTGACCAGATGGTTAACAGACATCCAGCTTCCAAAGAGCGTTATGACGAAAAGGTCGACATTCCCGTGGTAGAGGAAACGTCGCCGACAGCGGGAGAGTACGATGAGAACGAGCCCACCGAGGAAGAGTTGTCGACGCTGCGACGTGTGCCGGGTAATCTCCCCCTGGTAGCCTATCTCATCTGTGTGGTCGAATTCTCCGAGCGAGCTTCGTACCTGGGTGTTTCGGGCCTCATCTCGAACTTCGTCAATCGTCCAATGCCAGTGGGTGGGAATGGCTACGGTGCACCGCCACGGGGAACACAACAGACGGCGGGCGCCCTGGGCATGGGCACTGTGAAGGCAAACGCCGTCAACCAGTCGTTCAGTATGCTGGCGTATGTCCTTCCCATGCTGTTCGGCTATCTATCCGACGCTCATACGGGCCGCTTCAAGATGATCTTCTGGGGTGTCTTCGTCTTTGGGGTCGCTCATGTCCTGATGGTTGGGGCGGCCGCTCCAACGCTACTTGCTAATGGGGGTGCGAAAGCGCCCTTCTTCATTTCCTTGTACATGCTGTCGGTCGGTGCCGGTAGGTTCTCTCCTCTTCTGCGGTTGCTGAGGTTCAGCACTAATAATCGCAGCCATGTTCAAGCCCAATGTGTCCCCTCTGCTGTTGGATCAGATGCCCACTACCAAGGCCAGGACCAAGCTGCTGTCCAGTGGCGAGAAGGTTATCGTCGACCCTGAGGTCACGACGGAGCGGGCTATGTTGTGGTTCTATCTGCTTATCAACATCGGTGGCTTCATGCAAGTCGCAACCTCCTATGCCGAGAAATACGTCGGGTGGTGGTTGGCCTTTATCCTGCCGCTGTTTTTGTATCTTCCGTTGCCAGCCCTCCTGGTATGTCATGATTCAAGACCCTATAACTGCCCTACTACCAAGACTAATCTGGTGCTAGTTCTGGCTGCGGAAACGTCTTGTTTTACACCCGCCCGGCGGCAGCGACCTCCTCAATGTCGTTCGTGTACTGCGCATCTGCCTTGCTGGCGGCGGCATCTTCCGCGTTGGACGCCATGGCTTCTGGGATGCGGCCAAGCCGTCAGTAATTGCAGCGAACGGCGAGCGCTTTAAGACTCATTGGAACGACCAATTTGTGGAGGATGTCCGCCGCGCATTCCAGGCGACAGGAATTTTCTGTTTCTTCCCGATCCAGTTCCTCAATGACAACGGGTTGGGTAACGCGGCAAGCTTTTTGTCCACCATGTTGACGACCAACGGCGTGCCCAACGATGTGATCAGCAACTTCAATGCTCTGAGTATCATCGTGTTCGCTCCCATCCTCAACTACATGCTCTATCCGTTGCTTCGTCGGCTCCACATTCGATATGGCCCTGTGGCTCGGATCACCACGGGACTGGCCCTGTCTTCCATCGGCGGCGTAGGGTACACCGTTCTCAACTACTATGCCTACAAACTGGGACCTTGTGGTAAGTACGGTTCTTCTGACACATGCGTGGATGCCGACGGGGTTTCTTTGGTGGCACCAATCAGCATTTGGGTATGTCTTCTTGTCTCCATCCATCCTTGCATTCGACCCCAGGAGTTGGTGATTGTTAACAAAATGTCAGTGGATGGCCATCCCATATGCACTCGGTGGTATCTCCGAGCTGTTCGTCAATGTCCCGGCCTACGGTATCGCCTACTCCCGCGCCCCCAAGAACATGCGTGGAGTAGTCTCGGCCGTCAACCTGCTCAACACCGCAGTGGCTTATGCCATAGGGCTCGCATGCTCCGCCGTTGTCAGGGATCCTTACCTGACCTGGGTCTTCGGCGGTCCCTCCATCGTGGGTGGTGTTCTCACGGTGATTTTCTACTTCATGTTCCGTCATATTGACAAGGAGGAATACATGCTGAGTGAGGACGCCGAGCGCGTTTTGGAGCTTGAGGGTACGGGAAACACGTTCACCGAAAACTCCTATAACAAAACAACAAACCCAACGCCTGCGATCGCTGCAAATGAAGAGTTCGGGATCTCGCCAAAGCAGTGAAGCAGGAAGACACCGGGGAGTTGGGGCTCTGATGTGACGGGGCTTGGTCGTCAGGGTATATTACTATAATGCTGAGTTTGAGAATCGTGGCTGTGATTGCCTACCATACGCAATGCTCTGCTCCTAGCTTGTCTAGCTTGAAATGATTTCTAGTATTTGTACACCAGCTTCATGACAAATTGTATTGTAATAATCCGCCCAGTAGGCGGTTGCATAATAGCCGTGTTGTTTAGCCATGCTATGGACTGCTCTTTCATCCAATCTGACCGACTATATAATAAAGAACGTCACTGTTCAGACACCATTTCGCCGCACGCGTCTCCGTCCTTCATGACCTTCATGACCGGTTTGGGGTGGTATCCTTCCATAGAGCAATGCCGCCATCGGTAATCCAAGGTGTCAATCAACTAGAGTGGCATCTAACAACCTACCTATGTGTCAAGAGGGATTCATCGGTGGCCATTGTGGCATCCCCTTTGAGCACCACTATCATACGGGGCATGCTCCCAGGCGGGCCAGACAAAGTGAGGGTTATGCGTCTGAGCAACTAAACGGAAGTAGTCAGACCGTGATTGCAATTAACAACATGGAGGCTACTGGATGGAGCAATGATCGTTTCCGGCAGCTCTCTCGAACATACGCCCCAGTATTGCGTGATGGCCCCGACGGGCGAGATGAGAACGTCCGATATGCAATTGTCCCTGTTAGCAGTGGCACGGGTGATAATCTGGTCACTCGCACCTCCAACATGCCGTGGTTTCATGACTGGCAGATCGGACCCGTCATGGGCGCTACGCTGTGGGATGCCATTAATGCCATTCAGCCTCTGAAGCCTAAGACCCAGGAGGGTCCTAGCTATGACTCCGACTCTGACTAGGCGAGATGTGGATCATGTCGATAGAGAAAATATCTGCTCCCAATGCGTAATCATCAGCCTGTAATTGCCAAGGTCCCACCCGTAATGCATGCCTCTGAACATCCTCCCCTAACTTGCATTTGTATAGCTTTGAAATGAACAGCTGCATTATATGTTATATCGATAATGCCAAATATGCACCTCTAAACATAGAGTATGACAATCATATATCGTAGATAATGACATCAGGGCTTCCACTGTTAAGACAAGGGAATAGAGAATTACAAATAGCAGCATGTAGAGGATGATAGTGAGATAATGATCTTCTTATTTCCTCAACCGCCGCAACGCACGAGCTTGACCTCGACGACGGGGTCGGAATGTCTAACGGTAAATCTCGTTATTGTAAGTACCCTGAATTATGACTTTCTGATACAAATATGTATAGGTCCGTTTACCACGGAATCGAACACATTCACCGCAAGCGCTCGGGGCATTGGGCTCAAATTTTCAGACAGTGTCCCTTGGTTGACCGGCGACCTCGAAACCGTCGCAAAAGACTATAGTCAGTGCCAGGCCATCAATGTGGGTGAGCACATTCGGAATGAGAAGGGTAAACCTGTGTGGGTTGTAGGTTGACCGGACTGGATAGTGAATAATGACCATATCCAATGTGAATCTTAGTAACTGAGTCTGTCGTCACCAAACACATCGCATGTACCTTTGAGCCGTTCAGGTAGAATCCACATATCCCAGCTCCCCACCAATAGAGTAAAGGTGCTGGAAGACTGTTGGCTACCTCGCAAGGGGAAGACGGAGAGCCATATCCACCTCTTGATGTTCAGGCTGAAAGCACGGAAGATGGCGAGTGAGACCATGGAGAGGCGATAATTACCATACATGAAGACTATATATACATATATCACAACGTATTTAGAACACTTGGTTCACATCTTGAAGTATATAATCCCCCCTCCCTGTTCCTCATCGATAGACGATACAAGAAATTCAACCGGTTCTGTTTCGCTATATATTTCATGACTGTCGGTAGCCCCAACCTGACTCCAATGCCAGAAGTGAGCGCGGGCATCGCAAACACGTGTTAGAGGTACATACTATCTCAACACCAAAATCTTCCTAGATGTTCGTGTCTAGATTTTGATCATCTTTATGTATGTGTCATATCGAAATACCCCTACTTAATATCCGAGGGACTAAAAGTCGATCTTTGCGGATCTCCCGCAGCGCTGGCGTGCACTGATCTGATGTCGGTAGGGTACAGGTTACACTTAAGGTGTATGTTAGTAATACGACCATATCTAGTCGGTATTACGTCACCCAAGCCAATGTATTTCCTGGCCAGAGGGGGATCTCCCTGGCGAGAGTATCCTTGGACCGTTGCTACGTGTGGCGTGTATCAGATAAGATGGTCGGCGCCTCGGAGGCATTCCAACCACCGAGCCTTGGCGTGACAAAAGGAATCCTGCAAGGACCCCAGTGGGGGAAGCCAAAGGGTCTGGACCCGAGACTAAGCGAATCGCTCTCGTGGAAGGCAGCAATCAAATGAACTCAGTTCGTTGTAGCGCCGGGGATCTATTTAACCAGGACGAAGCATGGAGTTGGAGTAGGGAGCAGGGGTTGGAATCCATCAGGAAGAATTCGTCATAAGCAAGGGTTACAGGAGAGGAAAGCCAAGTCTCATCCGTTCAACAGAAGACGGGAAACAACAAAAAAAAGAAAAAAGGAAGGGGGGAAGAAGTCACGAATGAAGCAAATACTCATTTCTACTCGTCGGTGGGATGTGAACGTGTGTATCGTGTAACCGGTCGCAGTGTCCTTCCTTCAAGAGTAATCAAAAATGGGATATGGATAGTCCACAGGCTGGTCGGCCTCAAGCAACACTCGTACGCAACCCTCATCGCCCGCATGGACCGCATGGTGCAGTGGAAGCCAGCCCGCCGCATTGGTGAGGGTGGGATCAGCCCCCCGTTGGAGAAGCTCGGCCACCATAGTGTAATTGCCATTCATGACCCCAACATGGAGAGCCGTAGCCCCTTCGCTGTTGACTGCGTTGGGGTCCGCCCCATGGCTCAGTAGAAGGCGCATCACCGAGAAGTTGCCCCGCGAGACTGCCATATGTAGCGCCGTAGTCCATCGCGGACGCACCTGTCCCGGAAATGGCGTTCTGCAATGCTGTGGGACTTGACTTGATGGAAGACTTTGGGAACTCATCTGTTCACTGGCTGTGGACGAGGGTAACGCCCAGGCTCTGTCATCCGATGCATCATTTAAGCCACACATCATACTCGGTAGATCTGGAGATCGAGGGAGATTGTTTTCGTGGGTAATGGGGATTTCAGCCTCACGGGACGGCATGCTACTGCCATCAAAGCGCATCGTGAGTGGTGATGTATCATAGAAAGACTGTAGCCAAGTAGGGTCTGTTGAGTCATCGTACGTTTGCCGACTGGGAGATGTCGAGCCCGAGAGTGGGCCCACGGAGGATGGTGAGGCAGAGGAGGCGTATCCGGGGAGTGAGACTTCAGTGAGTGGGATCTGGTTGTCCAACCGTATTAGACTTTTCAAAGAGGCATCATATGGCGCAATGTCGGTGCCAGCAATGGGGATGTCAAATGATAACGAATCGGTTGTTCTGAAGTTCTGGTGGGAACTTAGTGTGACTGTACGATCTTTTGACGTTTGACTGGGGGAGACCGGACTGTTAGCATCGAGGCCCAGGTCTCTCAATCGTCGTCTAACATTATCGCCTGGGTGAGTTAGCTGGGCGTTATAGAAGCAATTGGCACGTTGACACGTACGGCGACGTCTTTGTGCAAGGCGGTTTTGTTCCCTGCGTCGTTTGAGGGCTAGTATCTCTTCGTGAGGCGGGCCCATGTCGATTACAGCCGTGTACAACGAGAGATCCGCGTTTGATCCTCTCGATAACTGTCAAGGGTGGACATCCGGAGATATATAAAGCAAGGCAGCGCCGAAATTAGAAATTGCAGCGCAGTCAACGGCTGGCGCCGCGAAAGGATTTCTTACACATTTCTAAAAAAGGGAAATCATCAGCTGCCAAGCTTCATGAAGAGAGCAGTAGGCAATATCATATTCCCGAGGGGACCTGCGAGCGGAAGGAGTGTAATGATTCCGTTATTCCCCTCCAAAGTGGCAATCGGTCCCTAACTAGGCAGGGCCAAAAAGTACAAGATGGAGGTGAAAGTACGGACTGCCGAAAGTTCTGAGCGCATTGCAGTGGACCAATTGACTACAGCTCGTCCGCCACTGAACGGCCGGCCTCGTATCATCACCTTGGCTCGGGGGCACCTCGTATTGAGCTGCAGCTCTGCAACCACAATCTCGCGGAGCCTTTCCGGGAGGAACCGCTTCCCTCTGCTTGTTCGGTGCTTAGCCCAAGCAATATATAGTCTTGTCAAGCCAGCGATGGTATACGCATCGAGTTACCAGACCAACGCTTGGCAAAAGTACTATGCAATAGAAAAGGGAAGCTCGGGGCAGCAGCAGGTCAACCCTAGCATATATAGAGTGCGCAACAGTGGCACCATGTGCGTTCATCTGCTCGGCGTCCCTTTTCTTCCGATACTAGAGCCCTGGTCCGCACGGAATACGTGAAGAATGTCTGATGCGCTGCGGTGGGGAACAAACCTCAGAGACCACCTCACAGATGTCCCCACTGACTACTACCTCGGACTCCGTTCAAGCACGCCCTCCCGACAGCCGAGACAAACCGAATGCCTTAGACTTACGGTCATATTGCTTTCCTGAGCCTGGTAGCCGTTGTGTGAAACCGGGACTCCTGGCTCTTTGTTTCAAACTCATATTATCTGCTCAACACATGTCCACCTGAGTGTGTGGAATTACACAGTATACACTACGACATTTATGATGTAGGTCAGTCAGGTCCAGACAGCAACATAACCTGTTCGATGCAGGACATACGACCAAATGTCGCAGAGAGCGTCCTCCCCTGCAGAGCGAGTCACACTGACGGCGTGATGGAACAGACATCCACCCGAGCCGGCGATCATGCCTACACAAGCAACAGCCATTGACGCAATAGAACATGCCAAGGAGACTTGTCCGATGATCATCTTCTGCATGTCATGCCTCCGAGGCCTTTCAACACAGTCCCTGTGCGATACTGTCATTTGCCACCACCCGTTGGTCAAACATGGATATGCATTGGAAGAGGCTGGCTGTGGTGTGCTGCGCTTTGGACGAAGCCCGGTATCCTCGGAGCGACGATCAGTGCTCAGCACCCTCTTGTTACATCTGCCATCTCGTATTTATGCACCTTTATCCTTGCACGTTACATCTCAAAGGTGCCTGATAGCAAACTCGGCGTCTCGGTGGAGAGCCCACGGTCGCCATCGGTCGTACTATCATGACAAAAGACTTGTATTGCTGGTCACCCTTGGTTTGGGTTGTCAGAGGCCTGCGCCGGGCCTCCAAGTATTCCATATAGTCAAACTGGCATCGTTCATAAATAACGGCAAGCGAGCAACACAGCTCATCTCAAATCACTGAAACTTAGGCTCCCGTTCCCCAAGGCTGTCTAAGCTGCACATCGGCCTTAGAATCTCAAATTGGTTTCCCTAAGCTGTTACATCCATTGACAACCATGCGCCCCCGTCAGGTAGTTCAGACCTTCTTGAATTACTGGCCTGCCACAGGTCCTGTACAAAGGGAGCTTATACTGGGCACGATTGGCGCATATCGCCGACCCATCGATAGTCGACCTGCCCTAATCGAGGATGTGCGTGGCCAAGAGCGAGCATTTGCCCTGGACATCCACGGCTTTCAGTTCATCAAACATGTCAGTCAGCATGTTGCGTCCTTCGAGGAAGCTTCTGTGAAAAGATATATGTACCCCGAAGCAGAGGACATTCTCAAGAACGTGTAAGTATACCCTTTTAGTTTTTCTCCATTCACAAATGCCCCTTTTAATGTCGATCTCTATGATACACCCACAAGAATGTTGCTGATTTCATACATAAAGAACTGGTGCGACCCGCGCCCACGTCTTTTCGCACATCACACGCACAGCTCCCTATGAAAGGGTAGAAGCAATGGCTGATTCGGCCGACCCGGACACGAAGGCGACCAGTGTGATGGTGCCCGCGCGGCATGTCCATGTGGATCAGTCAGAGCCCGGGGCTCTCGAAGTCGTAAAGGACAACATGACTGCCCTGGAAGCTGAGCGATTGTTCAAAACCCGTTGGGCTATCGTCAATATATGGCGCCCACTCAAGGTGGTTCCCCGGGACCCATTGGCTGTATCGGATGCACGTTCCTTCCATGATGATGATCTCCTTGAGATCTATGGGCGGGTTCCTGGCAGGGAGAAAAACAAAGACTATGATGGGGCGACAAAGGGTAGTGGTTTTGGTATGCTTTACGGCAAGTATGCACCTGGCCAGAAGTGGTATTATATGTCCGACATGAAGCCGGACGAGGTGGTGTTGATCAAATGCTACGATTCGAAGGATGATGGTCAGACGGCTAGAAGAACGCCTCATACAGCCTTTGTGGATCCGAGAACGCAGGGTGTACAGGAGGCTCGCGAGAGCCTGGAATTGCGATGCCTAGTATTCTTCGAGGATCAGCCTCTAGCCTGAAGGGAAGTGGTATAGGACTCTGTCGCGCTGCCATGGCGGTGATCAAGCGGTAGCAAGAAGGCCAACGGTATTATTAGTGCAGACTTCCCCATTTTTCCTTTGGTCCTAACTCCAGTTGCAGGTAATGTCACTATGCATTGTCGGGGTTGTTTCTACATGCCACTCCATCATACGCTCTTCGTTCTACATAACTACGTATTTGTAGCGAAAGAAATAGTACAATTCAAGTGGTAAATAATGTATACAGTGTGAACCCGCCATGTATACCACTCCAGTTGCAATCAGAGAGTGCTTTCCTTAGGTCATCCAAGTTGCTATCAACGGCGTTGCTACACGGAAGAGGTTGTTCGAACGCATGGAGCACCATAGCTTTAAGTTCCCTACGCAACTCGCTTTCCATCACTGTCTAGTAGCTATTGTGATATGAATTGGTCCCTAAGTCTGCCATTTTGGTTCTGAAACCAGACGATATTCAAGCTGGAAAAAGGTAATTATCTCTACACATGAGCCCAACATACCATCTATTGAGAGATCCTAGTTTCTCGCAGGCACCAGTCCACGAGTGACCCAGTCCTCAACATGTCGACGTAAGTCCTCCAGCCCAATGCCGGACTTCAGGTTTCCATAATCTGCGAGCGACTGTCTGGTATTTGTCACATCGTATGTGGCCATGTCCTCGTAAAGCTCCCATCGAGTCAAATGCTTCCGGACTGGCTCCTGCAGTACCGGTAACATAGGGAGCAATGGGTTGGTAAGCAGATCGCTGTCCTTTGATAGGATCTCCAACCAATCTTTGTACTCCACTGCTTTCAGGTCATACCCTAGCTCCTTGAGCATTTCCCAGGAGGTTTCAATATCCGTGTCCTCCTCACGTGTCTGCGGCACTAGGTGGAAAGTCCGTCCAAAGTTGTTGGCGTTCGAGGTGATATGCAGTAGAGCGGTGGTGATAAAGTCAACAGGAATCATAATCTTGCTTTGGTTCGGGAGAATGGGACGATATCCCAATTTGATAGACCCGATGAACACCCGGCACATGAAGTCATCGCAGTTGCCCTTGCCTCGAAGGGTGTCACCCATGATGAATCCCGGTCGGAATACAATCGCTGGTAGGCCCTTTGCAATCATGGAGTGAATCAATTGCTCCGAGACCCACTTGCTCTGTGTGTAACCGATGTCATATGGCAGCCACCCCTGGAACTCACCAAGGTCTACATCCTCCGGGATGTGGTCTGCACCTGTGAAGTGCGATACTGGGCCTGTGACGGCGGCTGTCGACGTGTAATGCAGTGCCTTGGTCCGTCCGGTCGTCGCAAGCTTAATGCAGTTCAAGGTTCCATAGACATTAGTGTTACGATGCTTCTCGTACGGTTGGACGTAGTTCACATGTGCGCCGATGTGAAAGATGACGCTCGTCCAGAGAGCTAGATCTTCAAATTCGGCTTCGGACAGTCCAAACAGTTCCTTACCCAGATCTCCGGCAATGGCGGTCACTTTATCCAGATTGTCCTCCCATCCCAGTCCGTACTTATCCAGAGCTCCGAGAAGCCGTGCACGGGCGGAATGCGCGTCCGACGCACGAACCAGACACCGAACTGATTTGACATCTGGGCGATCGATCAACTCACGTAGGAAGTACGTCCCTAGAAATCCGGTGGCTCCGGTCAGGAATACCCGACCCTCCGAGGGGCTTCTCCAATCTGGAGCTTTGTTGGACAGAACAGGGATGTCCTGCGCTAATTGAGAGTCGGCGATGAAGAGGCCGAGCCGGCTGTGGTCTACTTTGCTTTTGGCATGACCAGCATCGATCAAACTGGCGAGGCCAAGAAGAGTGGGACAGTCATGGATTTGCTGCATGGTCAAGGTCATGCCGAAGCGCCGACGAATGTGGACCAGCAGCGCGGCCGCCTGTAGTGAGCTGCCTCCCAAGTGGAAGAAATTGGACTTGTCATCAATATTGCTGATGCCGAGCACTGATGTCCACAATGTACGTAACCAGGTTACACTGTCTCCGGTATCCTTGGCGTTAGAGGATACAAGAACTTGCTGTTCGGCCCTCTTTGCCTCCTCCAGGTGCTTATTCATGACCGCTACACGGTCAATCTTGCCGTGGACAGTGAAGGGTAGCGAGGCGACGGCCTCCAACCGGGGCATCATGTACGCCGGTAGCCGGCGGCGCAGATATTCGTCGAGCTGTTCCAGAGAAAATGCACCATCATGTTTGGGAATTACAAAGGCCATAATATAGGTCTCCTTTCCTGGACGATGGACGGGCAGCACAACGGTACCCTGCACCATCTCGCTCTTCAGCAGTGCCCCCTCGATCTCGGCCGGCTCGATGCGGAATCCACGGATCTTGACCATGTTGTCTGCACGCGCCACAAACTCAATGGCACCCGTGTCAAGCATGCGCACTAGATCCCCTGATCGGTAGATGCGAACGGGCGACCCATCCTTTGATAAATGGGATACTTCAAGGAAGCTCTTGGCATTTGCTTCCGGGCGCCCCAGATAACCGCGTGCAACTGCGTCACCACCGATATAAAGTTCGCCAACACTGCCATCTTTGACGGGCTGGAGACCATCATCCAAGATATACACTGTGGTGCCGTCCAATGGCTTCCCAATAGGAGTCTGTCCCCGGCGGACCTCTTCCAACGTTGTGAGATGGTACGTGGTGATAATCGTGCATTCGGTTGGCCCGTACGCATGAACAAGCTTCTTTGGTGGTCCATTCTCCAAAACCACCTGCATCACACTGGGATTCGCCGCCTCGCCACCGGTGAGCACATAGTCGAGGTCCTCAAACGCGTTGGGAATGGCCGACACGACATGGTTCAACAAAGCAGTCGTGACCAGGATCGATGTGATGCGGTATTTGCGGATACTGTCATGCAGTGCAACAGGGTCAATAACGACGTTCTTCGGAAGCAGAACAATGGCGGCTCCTCTAGCCAGAGTGGTCCAGATCTCAAACAGAGCGGCGTCAAAGCTAGGCGCCGCAATCTGAGCGACTCGATCCGTACTCTTGAACTCAACACATTGCGTGTTGAAGGCCATCCGCGTGATTCCCTTCGACATGATCTCCACAGGCTTAGGCAGGCCTGTTGTCCCTGAGGTGTGTAGGATATGGGTGCGGTGATCGCGCCCAGTCTCAACAGCGAGAACCGTATCGTCATGATATCCATTCTGGTGCACGTTGGAGTACCTGGATTCCACGAGGATAGGCTTGAATTCGGGAAAGCGAGCCTTTTCGCTCGCGACAGTGAGGATAATACGCGTTTTCAAGGCACGCAGGAGGTCATTAATGCGCTGGTCGGGAAATGACAAATCCATGGGCACACAAGACCCTCCCAAACGCAGTACCGCAGCCTGAGCTACTACATGTGCAATGCCCATCGGCACGAGAATACCAACTGGCTCTTCCTTTTGAATATACTCTGGACCTAAGATCGAGGCCAGGTGATTGACACGGGCGTCGAGCTCTCGATATGTCATAGATTGGTCACCGTCCACTACCGCAGTAGCATTGGGAGTGGCGCTGACATGATGCCGATAGCATGCCTCGAGGCCAAGTGAGGAGATGTTCGAAAACATTGACATCGTGAGGGAGGTTCGTCGGACAGCAGAATCTAGCAGAAGATATGATAGGGTCGACTGATTGTGATGGAATCTCGCGATGTACCATTGCTTGGGCTTCTGACCTTAATATATACTCTCTACAGCTTCGCCGTACTTTCATCTGTCTACTATCCTTGGACTCCTTCACTTCTGTCCACAAACTCCTCGATTACTCTCAGCATCCATAGTCATCCTTCGCCATGCCTTGTTGTGGGTCCTCAGCCCTATCCTCCGTATACAATCTGAGTAAGTTTCATTACTGTCTTGGCAAGGCAACAACCAAGGAATATCATTTACCTAATAGTTCAGTGTTGAAGGATCTCATCTTTTCAAACTTTATATACGAGTCACGTCATGTCATGTCATGTCATGTCAGCGAGTCTAGTTTCAGATGGTATGCAGTCAAGGGAGGCAACCATATGTGCGAATGCCACTGTTGTCCATCACTACCTCATGAATCCGTATCTCCGACCTAGAATCCCGATCATGCCTGTCTGGTGCTACTATATAGATCGCAAACACCACGAACCGCCGCCTGCGTCTATTCTACTTCCTGAGCCAGGGAGAATATCTGGATAACGAGGTCTCAGTTTGCACTCTAGCCATGCTGGCTACGCCGAACTTGGGCATATCCTTTCAGGATGGGCTGACAAAGCCAGAAATTCTATACGGGTGTCTTTTTGTCCTCTTTGCTGTTGCTAGTCTCTGCATTGCCACGCTGCTCTTCCCAGCATCCTTCACTCCTGTTTCCAAACTTATCTCTTGGGTCCTCAGCGTATGTACCTCCATCCCGTGCTTAGTTTGCAGATTGCTCAACTGATGCGGTTGAACTATAGATCTATTTACAGCTCAAAAATCCGATTCGGCATACGGAGACCGGCCGTAGTATTCCCGGACCGAACTATGTGTGGCCCAATGGACAAGGCGATGTAGAGAAGTACGTGCAGGGGAGAACGAGGAGCGAACAATGGCAACAAAAATATGGCAATGTCTACCGTATTTGGGCGGGAATGACCCCAGAAGTGTCCGGATACCCTCCTGCCCTCGCGTTGGACACGACGGTTTGACTGACGCACAACCAGTGTATTGACAAGGCCCGAGCAGCTTCATACCATTTTCAAAGATTCAGACAAGCATACAAAAGCCACGAACAGTGATTCTGGCTACTTCATGAGTCGGATCCTAGGTCAGTGCTTAGGGCTCATGGCGGGTCAGCGCTGGAAATTTTTGAAGGGGATTGCGGCGCCACCCTTCATGCACCCAACAGCTGTCCGATCCATCGGTCGGATTCAAGAGCACGTTAGAGCCCATTTCCATGACCTGGAGCACAACGGCAATTTGAGAGACGGCCGGATACACCCCGTTCAGGACCTGAAGATGCTTCCATTTTTCATCGTTGCCGAGGCCAACTATGGCTCCCTTACAGCAGACATGAAATCTGAACTCGATGCCCTCGCGCCGGCGCGTGAAAATCTCATGAAATTCGTTCTTTTCGGTGGCTTGGCCCGGTTTAATATCTCTCGCTTCTTCCCAACGGAAGCCAACCGTCAGCTGCAGCGATTCCGTTCCCAGTGGCGGGCGTTCAATCGCGCCGCATACGAGCGTGCCCGGGAGAAACATCCGTCGGCGATGGTTGTCCAGATGTACGACGCCGTCCACAAAGGCACTCTCACGGAGGAGCAGGTTGCACAGACCATGGACGAAACTCTGTACGCCAACCTGGACGTCACCACGGGGGGTCTGTCCTGGAACCTGGTGTTCTTGGCTGCCAATCCAGCCTGCCAAGCACGCCTGCACGAGGAAATATCCGCCCTGACCACTGCCGAGGAAGAAGGGTATATCTCTCGCAACGGAACCTTTCTTGCAGCATGTGTGCTAGAGTCTTCCCGGCTCCGTCCAGCCCTGCCCTTTACCATCCCGCAGTCTGCCCCGACCGAGCGTGTAGTAGATGGATATCGCATCCCCGCTGGAACCAATTATGTCGTGGACACCTGGGGACTGAACGTGCGGGATGAATTCTGGGCACCCGATAATAATACATATCGCCCCGAGAGGTTCCTGAACAGCTCCAACACGGATCTACGGTACCACTTCTGGCGGTTTGGCTTTGGTCCTCGGCAGTGTATTGGGCGCTACACTGCCGACGTGGTGATACGGGCGATCCTGCTCCATTTGGTCAAGCATTATGAGTTGCAGATGCTTGAGGGAGGGAATTGGACCCAGGACCCTGAGTGTTGGATCACGCATCCTGATTTGCAAGTGAGGTGTGTTCGGCGGACGTGAGAAGGGGGGGCAACTTGTAAATACAGTGCATCTCCTCTGCAATCTATAGAGTACCAGTGAGACACAGAATCCATCTTGCTACCATGAGTGGAGTCATGGCTGGGATTGATGACGAGATTTCCACGTAGGGTGACATCGCTGCAAGCGTTTCCATTATGTAACATATAGCCAAGTTCTCGACTTCCACGTCGATCAATATTTCTCGTATCTGATAACCCTAATGCCCCCTGCGTGATGCATGTCGGTGCCTTGGCAGGCCCGAGCCGCCGAGCACCACCACTACGACGTTCAGCGGTTTCCCCTCGAGCCTGTTAGATACACATACCCAGAGGCATCTGCTGCTTTGTCCGTTACCCACCGGATCATGGAGCGATCATGCACCCAGTGTCATCAGCGCAAAGTACGCTGTAGCAAGACGCTGCCGTGCTCGGCCTGCGTACGGCTCGGCGCGGCGTGTCGTTACCCCACAACCGACGCCAACGCTCATCGGCCTCGGAGGGTCCAGAAAATCACCATCACCGATCGGATTGCTCAGTTGGAACGGAGTCTGGCCGTGTTAACGAACAGTACTGGGGCCTCGCAAGGTCCTGACAATCCGAACGTCCGAGTCACGTCCGCAGCCTTGCTGCCAGAGCCACCGCATTCTCCCAACCGCCGACAGGAGCTTCTCGTTCCGGATGGTGCCTCCACTCGCTACATCAATGAGACATTCCTGTCGCAGATCCTGGACAAGGAGAAGGCTCTGTACAAGGTCATAGGGACCCCCCGGGAGACCGATGAAATCAACGGAGGCTTGCGACCAGAAGGCATTTTGGCCAGCTCCAGACACCCTGCGAATTGGGGGAACGAGTTGGATCTTTCGCGCTGGCAATCCGCACAGCTATGGCAGATATATCGCAACAATGTCGATCCCGTGGTCAAAATCCTTCACCTCCCAACAGTGGAGCCACTGGTCTATTCGACTATGAACGGTGAAGGATCGGATGACTGCAGGGCTCTGCTGTTCGCCATTTACTTTGCGGCAGTGACCAGTCTGGCCGAGGTCGACGCCGCAAACCTCCTCGGTCGCGATAGGCGATCCAGCTTGCTAGACTTTCAAGCCCGCTTTGAAAAGGTCATGGTCGACGCCGCCTTTCTGGACGCGCCGTCCATGTTATCCTTGCAGGCCCTCGCCATCTATATCGTGAGATTGCCCTTCCCAATCACTGGGCGACCGAACTGACCTAGTTAATGAGACATGCCTCCGCGCACACCGTACCAGTCGATCCGGGTGGATCATCAATGGCGTCCTCATCCGGGCTGCCCTGTCCATCGGCCTGCATCGCGACGGATCGCATTTTAATCTCCCCCCATTCGATGCTGAGGTCCGCCGGCGGCTCTGGTGGCAGATCCTAGTGCTGGACTATCGGGCTGCCGAGGACCACGGTCTCGCAGTACATGGCTTTGGCAGCCGATCGGATACTCGTCTCCCCCTGCACGTGAATGATAGTGATCTGTCGCCCGATCTGCGAATCCTGCCGGGACCACGCGCGAAATGGACGGAAATGAGCCTCTTTCTCCTCACGTCGGAGATTGCCATCGCCTTCCAAAAGGTATACCATAGCACCGGCAGCCAAACAGACAACTCCCAGCGTCTCCAAACCGTCCATGAGCTTACAACCTACCTGGAAAGTACATACCTGTGTCACTGCGACACTAACATCCCCATCCAAAAGGTTGCGTGGTTGTCCACGCGCTCTCTCCTCTCCAAGTTTGAGTTTTCCGTGTATCAGCTGGGCCTCAGCAATGATCAATCACAAGAGGTTGTTTCTTCAACGGCCGAACAGACGTTAATCTCGGCATGTTCATGCCTGGAGCAAAGCCTGGAGCTCCAGACAGATGACTTGTTGCGTGGGTTCCGCTGGTTATTCGCGAGTTACAATCAGTTCCACTGCCTGATGTATCTACTGTGGCACCTGTGCGCGCAACCCACTGGGCCTCATGTGGTGCGCGTGTGGAATATTGTCGAAGCCGTCTGCAATGTAACCGAGAATGACCCGACTCGGCCGGATCCAGGGCCGACGTGGAAGGTCCTGCAGCACTTGCGGGAAAAGGCAGCACGACGGAGAGAGAATATCGCGATGTCCTCGCCGATACAAGCTTGTGGCCCGTCTGAGGAACGTATCCTGGAGTCACGCACGGCTGAAGAGCATTCGGGGCAGGATGCGGGAGGCGCACCGGACGGGTTTGGGGATCTCTTGGCTCCGCCTCTAGATCCCAGTTCCTTGACGGAGTGGATTAACCTCTCAGAACATTTGGGAATGTATCGATTTGAGCCGTAAAGTAAATAGGCCTTAGGTGTTGACGATACTAGCCATTGTATAAAGTCTACAATGTGATCTGTGTTTTGAAGAAGTAGCCAGGCTCTCCATTAACTCGCTTCCCGGCTCGCCAGACATAAATATATTCCACAATGTAGAGCTATGATAATACCTACCAGATCCTGAAAATTAACCCTCTGTAGAGGTCTCGACAAGAAATCGCGCAAATGATCTACTCCTACATAGCTTGTATCCTCGCAACACCGTACGGGACATCCAGTAGAACAGTTGTAACTTAACCTATGCTGCAATTGCACACATAGTCCGTATGACGATTCCCCTGTGACGCTCGCAGTACGCCCCATTGCCCCCTGTGCACTGTGGGCCGGCCGGAGACAATCCCTATTGATACTTGCCACTTGGACTGTCGAATCGTCGGCCCCATGATCCTCTGACGCCGAGCCGAGCTGAGCGCCAAGTAGTCCCGAAGCCGAGATGACTTCACAACCATGACAGTGATAAATAATGCACCTAGAAAATGTCATCCCTATATATTTCCTGATATGACCGGAGGACATTGAATAAGCGTATCATCCATTCGTCTAGTGAGCACAGACTGTCGAATCAACATGCATCGAAGCCGTACCAGCTCGCAGGAACGCGATAGCCTTCCACCACGGGGTGACGAAGGGGGCATATCAACATCAATGGATGGGGAGAAATCTTTGTCGCCCACAGATCAGCCCGACGCGCCTCCGGATGGGGGATTAACCGCGTGGTTGGTTGTGGTAGGTGCGTGGTGCACGTCTTTCTGTAGCTTTGGATGGGTCAACAGTGAGTGTCTATCTAAAATCGTGAGATATCTTGGAGGACAACCAGACTAACCGTGTGAAATACCAGGTGTCGGCATATTTCAGAACTACTATGAGTCTCACCTGCTGAAGCAGTTCTCTTCCAGTACCATCTCCTGGATTCCTTCCCTGCAAATCTTCTTTATGTTTGCCATGGTATGTCAGCATATCATGGATCCGTGAAGTTTATTTAGATTCGATATTTACAAGCCACCTAGGGCCCCATTGTTGGGAAGCTGTACGACACATTTGGCGCTCGATACTTGATTATCGGAGGGACATTTTTCCATGTCTTCGGTCTGATGATGGCGTCAATCTCAAAAGAATACTACCAAATCTTGCTTTCCCAAGGCATCTGCAGCGCCATCGGGGCGGCCGCTATATTTCAACCAGGTAAAGTCTTTTCCTTCTCCCGGCTCGCTGTGGAATCTAACCCAAGTAGCCCTAAGCGCTGTCAGTGCCTGGTTTAATCGCAAACGCGGCATCGCCTTTGCTACTCTATCGACGGGCTCCAGCGTCGGTGGGGTGATCTTCCCCATCATGGTCGACCGCCTCATAGCGAAAGTTGGCTTTGGCTGGAGCATGCGAATTTCCGCCTTCATGATCTTACTCCTGCTCGGGATCGCCATTGTCACGGTGAAGGCACGGCGTCCCCCACAGCAAGGCCCAAAGCCCTCCAATGTGCAGTTGCTTCAGCCATTCAAGGAGCCCGTGTTCATCATTACCCTCCTGGGATACATGCTTCTTACCTATGGGGTCTTTATCCCAATCAACTATGTGATCGTCCAGGCGGTCGCAAGCGGTATGAGCGCAGACCTCGCGTCATACTTGGTTCCCATGTTGAATGCGGCCAGCCTCTTTGGCCGTCTCGGAGCAGGATTCATGTCCGATCGGTACGGTAGATACAATATCTTTATCGTCATGTGTATCGTTGCGGGTGTGCTCGTACTTGCTCTTTGGATCCCCGCGGCCTCTAATGCGCCCATCATCGTGTTTGCGACTCTCTTTGGCTTTGCATCTGGAGCGTATGTCAGTCTTTCGCCCGCGCTGATCGCCCAGATCTCACCTTTGAAAGAGGTTGGGTATCGCACTGGTCTGCTCTTCCTGTTTGCATCTGTGGGTGGGCTGACGACCAGTCCGATTGCGGGAGCAATTCTGCAACACGCCGGTGGAGACTATACTAATATGAAGATCTTCTCGGGTGTGATGCTCTTAGCAGGAACGGCATTCATCGTCGGCGCGAGGTTGGTTGGGACAGGTCTGAAATTGATGGTGAAATATTAGATCGGCTCCAACTGCGAGGTTGTTATAATTTCCACGAACCCTCTAGCTTAAACTGTATTCTGGCGTGAATCTACCAGTTCGAATGCTTCCCACAAGACTTCCAGGCGGTCTTCTGACACCAAGGAGTTCCTCTGCTCAGTCTTTGTTGTTGTTGGCGTTATTAGTATTAATAGACAAATTAATGGCCCAAACTCCATGTCAGAATCCTATGCTCGCCTGAAATGCGATACCTACAACGAGACGTACATGCACACATGGTTCTCTCCTAGGTCTTGCAAAAGGTATACGAGGGCAGGGATGGATGAATTAAACGTATCATATCGGCGGCGTGGGGCTATTGGGTCTCTGGGAGATCGAAACCACTTAATGTATCACACTACTATTCGATAGTCGTCATCCACGAATATCCTCCCACGATACGGGGAGAGCATGGTACAAGGCGTGGAGAGCCTTTGCGATCAGAACTCCATGCTGCACCCTCAAACCATGGCGTCACTCGCGACAAGACTCCATATACGAAGTAAAATTGCCGGTCCGACCGGCAGTAACTTTGGAGATATCACAAAAATTCCTCGACCGATAGAAAAGGGGTAGAATGCAAAGTTCGTCAGGCGCAAGCTGCCGAACGGATAGTTTCAAGCCCTTGCTGCTCAGCTTGAAGCTTGCGGGAATTACGGAGTAACGCGGTCCAAGCAATGACTGCGAATCGCGATAATGAAAATTGTAGATCTAACTCAGGCCCCAGAAGCCAAATCTCATCCTGAGTGCCGTCCGGTAAATTGTGTTCGTCATGGGACCCCCTTGCTCGCGTGGCGTAGAGGGATCAACCGTTTCCACAAAACTGACTTCCTGGAAAGAAGAATCTCTGCAACTGAACAACCGTTTGCCAACGGGCACGCTGGTTGGTCCCATACTTTGGCAAAACACCGGACTAGTAATCGTTGGACGAGTTGGTAAGATTAAGAAATTAAGGACAGTTAGGACGCCAGTTGGAACACGTCGAGCAAGGGTTCTCTTCCTAGCGCTCACCGAGATAGGCGAAAGCGTCTGATGCGTCAGGCTGCGCAACGAGAAATAGTCACAAATTGGCACAGTCCAGCAACATTTTCTGCCGATGAATGCTTCCATGTCTTATTCCATTGGTATTCTGTGCATGCATCCTACGTCCTTGCCTGCAGACAGTTAAACAGGACCTGGTGAAGGACAAGAGGATAAGCATGACAATCATGAAAATCATGGCTTCAAAATGACTGAAATGAGCCCCGTAGCCAATGGTGTTCCATAGCGCTTCCTGCATGGGACCGACGAGGCAACCAAAAGTACGAGGGGAGGCCCACCGGGGGATGTTGTGAAGTATCAGAAGATATTCTCGCCATGTAACCTTTCTCATTTAATTCATCTGCAACTAGGGCTTAGCTCTGACAGCTGACCCCCGAGTCTGCGCTTCCGATTGGGTTGGGCGGCCGGACTGGTACGGGCCGACGTTAAAATATCTCCACCACAAGCCAACCCGACGCTCAAGACTCAACTGTCCTTCGCGCTTCCCCCTGGTGGATGGGCGATCCGTGCGTGGATCCAGAGTGGACGGGTCAGATAAGTGGACAAATCCCTTCTGCATATCTTCGTCCTCCCGGAAATACACCTAATGACTTCCGTACTCTGTACGTAATTATCATGGAGATGGTGGCACTGGTACCTGCCGAATCAATGCTGTTGATAAAACCCCTCCACACGTCAGGGCCGTCAATTGCACCAATTGGACTAGGCTGTAAAGCGTGTCTTCCTCAACTAATGGAAGTGGCTCAGGGGCTATTTCGGCCATAGGAAACACTAGTGAACCTTACCCCGGAGGATCACAGGAAGCCAGTGATCTTCACTGCCGATCCCCGTGGCTTGACAGAGCAGAAACACACCACAATCTTCTCTACATAACATTCCTCTTGCCTACCGAGAAATCCATTTTGATGCGCAGAGTCCCGAGCGATCGGTTTCTTCTGGATGGCGTGTCTCGATCTTCATGACCATCAAGCATGGCTTCCACCTACCCAGACGGAATCTTCGATAGTTTAGGCAAATTCTACGTATCTGTGGCCATCGTGTGGACGGTCGCACTGCTTGTCGGCTCCGTCTTCCTGGTCGTCAATCGCCATGAGCAATGCATTCGGATTCGGAACCTACCTCTCGCCCTCAGCGCGGTATTATGTCTTCATATCTACTGGATTCTCTGCATGCTGGCATACACCATGGCCGGTGCATACCCCTGCGGTGTGGAGTACTGGATCATGAGCATTTACCTGCCGCTGGGGATCGCTCTTTTCCAAGCAAACAGCATGCAGCTTCTCAGTGTCTCCGGAATTCAGGAGAAGATGCTCCATACCGCACACCAACCGCAGAGGGCCAGTCGTAGTACTGGTTCGAAATATCCCAGTCAATACTGGCGTCAATGGAAAGAAATGAACTTGGTCCACCGAACGGAAGTCGCCATTGCCGTGGGAATGGCAGTACAAGTGAGTTAACCGGACGCGCTCATTTTCCGCAATGCTGGTTTAACCATCTCGAATCCAGCTCTGTCTGTCGCTCTCTATCTACCTTGCTTCCCGAAAGTTCCATGGATTCGGCAGCTTCTCCCAACACGGCAGCCTCGCAGAGTGTCGGCGAGGTCCTGAATGGCAAGATCACTATCGGATTATAGCATGGTCGACTTTTTTTTCTGACAAGTATCTAGGATTCCTTCGATCCTGTGGCAGTTGTTCTGGTCGTGGATATTTGCGCCGTGCATTCTCTGGAAGATTCGCAACATTCGTGACATCCATCACTGGAGGCTTCAAATCACACTCTGCGTCATCGCCGCGTGAGTGTCTAACCACCCATCCTGGTGCCGTTCGCAATCCTTCATACTGACCTCTCCGCAGTTTACCAGGCTCACCCCTGTGGTTCATAGCACTAAATTCAACCTCCGAGCCTTGGGCGGCCATTAATAGGCACTGGGTACCAGCTCTCTGGTAAGGCACTTCCATTCTCGAAGGCTCGCGGCCCGGATTGATAACATTAGCAGGTTCGCTCCGGGTATTATCGCCATGGAGGGTGTTACAATCTTCTTTCCATTTTATGAGGTTATCGTTTCTAGAAGGCAGCGAGATCGCATCCTAGGCGCAATCCAGGCCTGGAACGAGAAAGTTAACGACAGCGAATCCGATTCGGGGACGTCGAAATCGCAGACGGGGTCCAGCCGCATGAATGAGCTGTACTCTATCAAGGCGTTGGAGAAGTGCCTAGAGGAAGACTCCCACGCCCTGCTCCATTTCGCCGCGGCCAAGGAATTCAGCGGCGAAAATATCATCTTCTTGAACTACGTGCGCGACTGGAAGGCCAGCTGGGCCAGAATCAACACCTCAAATCCCGAATACGACTGGAGCCGAGATCCTCAATATCACCGGCTTCATTTCTTCAAGATTGCGGTCGAGATCTATAGCGCCTGCGTCAATTTGAAAACGGCGGAGTTCCCGATCAACGTCGAATCGCGGATCTACTCGGATCTGACAGCAACGTTTGGTGACGCGGTGCAATGTTCCGGTCGGCGTGTGTCCAGGGGCACCGCAACACACATGGAAGAAGACACTCGCGCGCTGTGTCTGGATGAAAACCCGTACGTGAGCCAGAGCATCATGCAGATCAAGTCCCGTGTTCCCGACTCGGTCGCTGTTCCGGTGAACTTCGGGATCTCTTCCTTTGACGAGGCCCAGAAGTCCATCCTCACCCTGGTGTTCACTAATACCTGGCCTAAATTTATTGATTCTTCGAGCGATGACTTGTCCATCAAGTTTTGAGTAAGGATACAGAAGTACCGGCATTCGGTTCTGGTTTGGGGGGCTTATGTTCATTTACTATTAGGTACAAATGAAGATTTATTGGAACAGTCGCAGTAGATACAAAGTAGGGATTACATGGCTCTACCCTCCCGCGGACGATCAGGAGTCAAAGATGGGCCCAAAAGCGGGCACCCCACTGGCCTCGAGTTCGAAGACGACCTTCTTCGTGAGCACCGGGTTGCTAATGACGCAGACAGCCTCCGCATCAAATTCCCGGACGAGTTCTCGCGCCATTGGCACCATGTCCACTCGCCCGCTGCTGTTGGTGTCGATGATCAGCGGGTTAGGGTCCAGCTGGCGCACGAGGTTGAGCACGTCTTTGCCATATGTCCGGCCTGGATTTCGTGTCTGCCAGAGGACTCGCAGCGGCGGCCGATCCTTCTCACTCAGCCATGAGAGACAGGGCCCTATTCCGGACCCTGTGGTGACAATGACGACCCTACGGAACACCCGCATCACATGGATAAAGCCGTACATCAGTGTTCCACGCTTCCATAGGTAGGTTGGTTGCTGGTCAATGCATCGAGTGGTCCAGTCACCTGCCTTCGATACGATGCATGAAAAGCTTTTGCCATCGGGATCCGGGAAGGTTGCAAAGCTATGCCACGTGCGCAATGGATGCTTGGAGAGCGCGATGACTTTGCCGAATGCCGTGGACGTATGGTCCAGGTGCAGTCGGGCCGCATGTGGTGATAGATATTCAGGCCAGACCTTCACTCGACGCAGCAGCAGCCACGGGTGGACAATGGTGGCGACGATAACGAGCACAATCCAAAACGCAGGAAGCTTGATCAAGTATCGTCCCAGGCTCACGCCTTCTGCGTGACGGGCCTGGTCAGAAAAGACCACCAGAAGAGTCAGGAACAGCGCGACCGCCAGCCATGCCCCGAATCGGTGCGTCAGCTCGAAATAGTCATGCATTTTCGTGCGGAATGTGGGATGCGCAACGACAATGATCGCCACCAGATCCGCGAGCAACACATAAGAGAGGACCACCACCGGCAGGGAGACTGTCCCTGAGCCTGGCAACATCCAATATTCCCGCGATATTAAAGCCACGAGGCCCACATACCACAGGAACGATGCCACGCCACATCCACTGTGTACACCGCCGTAATGATACGCTTTCGCGGCCATCTTGCGCAGCATGAGAGGAGTCGACTGTGGGATGCGACATATGCTCACAAAGATCATGTTCACGACCATGGGGTGTCGCGCCAGACCGCATATGAGTAAATTCACGGCAGCTGCGTTGACGAATGCCAGCAGCTTCTCTCGGCTCTGCACCATCACAATCACGAATGCGACCGCATTGCCACAATAGATGAGGGTAAACAAGCGGCGATAGATGGTGAGCAGCAGATACCGTAGGGAGGCAAAACACTTCCTGGGGGGCTGCTGGGCCTCCAGGTCCACATTGGCAGAATACCGCTTCCAATCTCCGGTGGTGTCATTACTGAGATATGTATCGACTGATGTCGCCACACTCGGCTTGCTGGCATGTGTGGGCGACATTGCGTTCCAAGATGATGCAGCCTAGGTGTGGTGTTGCAATTGAGGGCCACGGGCGTGCGAAAACCCAGATATATACAAAATCAGAGACATATGTACATACATGAATCCAACGGGCAAAAAAAAGAAAAAAGAAAAAAAAAAAAAGAAACATCAGAATGATAACGACTTAAATAAGATCAGTGCTACCAAGGGAGTCTTACGGGTAAGTACCGGCGTGGTTGTCAGCAAAACTACCCCTCACCCTCTGATACTCGTAAGAGGCCGTTAGCAAGTCGACAGTTGTGGGTCGCTGAACTAGCAAGTGTATTAGCTGCGCCGATGGCAGGTGCCAGTCGCATGGCTGAGGTCGACGAGCGAGCCATTTAGTGGACTGGCAGGGGCAACTATAGGGAAACAAAGAGGCCACGCAGGCAGTCGAACCGGGGGCTCTCCATCGAATCTGACTTGGGCGAATGGCATGGGAGGACGACTCATGCGTATGCAATGCAACCAGCTAGCCATGGACTAGGACCCGTCTGCCCCCATTACCGCTCTGGCCGTTGGGGTTCCGGTGCAGCTTAATTAAATTTTGCAGCTCAACACAAATTGCGTTTCCCATCTCCACTATCAAGGTTGGAAAGGCCATGATCTCTGGCCGGGGAGGAAGGAAGAGGAGATTCCTTTCTTACCGCCGGATTTACGATGATCACCGTGCACCGGGAGGGCCTACCTGTCTGAACTCTCAATCAACCGCCAGCAGCGTCGAGGCGTGGGGATCGACATGCTGCTAGTCCATTCGCTGATAAGGCATCGGCTTGGCATCTAGAAGGCTTTGCTAGGGTTCTAACCGTGCCAATTAGAACGGTAGGACCCCTCACTAGCCAATTGTATTAATTTCGTTCGTTTGCTCGCCTCTCATCCATGAACCTCGAGCTGTGACTCGGACCGCCAAAGTCAATTGATGGTGTTGGCTTAGCGCATGGCTATAAAAAAATATATACCAGGGGCGGTGTATGTTGAATCTCACCTTTCCAGCCCGGGGCAGACAGGAAGCAGACCGTCAGCTGAGTAATGAGGCTGCGTCTATAGATTTAAGCATTACAGGCCACCGAGTCATGGCTGGGTAGCCACATGGATTCTGACTCTCATTAACCCCCGGAAGTCTGGCGTTGACAGGCACGAGCTGACAGACGAGGCAGCCGAGGCAGCGGGCTGAGGTAAAAAGTTTATCCCGACACCACATTTGACGCTATCCAAGGATTCGCAAAATATCGCTGCGTAGCCCGGCACCGTCGACAGGGAATGTCCTGCAGGTTCGTGCTTTTATGGCATGATCTGGTTGTCTAGGATGCAATCCCCATGGCAATACTGAATTCATTATCCCCTTCGTCCTCCAGCACGAGTCGTTTCGATAACGTAAGCACAGCCTAGCGGCCAGGCCCGGCCAACGCTCTCCAACGCTCTCCAACGCTCGTTATGCCTTAGGGGCCGATGGACCCCTGCCTTGCTCACCCAGGACAAGCCAGTCAGAGTCTAAAAATAAAAACAGTACACCCAGTAATACCACTTAACCGAGCCCAAACCCACCTCGCACGTCCGATATGAGGATACTTGCAGCACACAGTAACAGCAAACGGGGATATGGTCTTAAGAGGCATTCTCCGTGGCATCATCCTGACAAGGATGTACGTGATGTGCAACATTGCCTTCTGCATCTTCAGTAGTGAATCCCTCCAGGTTATCCCTCCCGTTTCGCTAGTCAACGACGCCTTTCGCGCCAAGAGAGCGTGACAGGTCAGGACGACGCATGCTGCACAGAGTGGCTGCTCTTTACCCTAAAGAGGCAGTCACCTTAACAGGGTCAGATCCCGTATTCCTAAATAAGCGAGCCAGGCCAGTTCAGGTTTGAGATGACATAATTCAGTTGTGGATTCTGCGTCTGTGTGTGTGTGTGTGTGTGTGTGGTGTCGATCATTTGGAATGAGATTTTAGGGCCTGTGGGTCGGTCCAGCTGGCATCTGAATGCCTGAGGCATCGACATCTACGGGTGTGTCTTCCGTTCGGCATCAACCGACGCAACAAGTCCATAACGGACAACACCCTCGCTGCCTACGCGAACGGCCCCGCCCAGGAAAACCCTGAATCAGGTTTTATTGACAGTACTGGCATATCGGCTGCAGGAATCTGAGCCTCTGGCCGCTTTGGGGAACACCATGAGGCGTGTCCGTCCCCCCGATCCGTATGCAGCCCGGCATCCTGACGCTGAATACTCCCTTGTCATGAACTACAAATCACAATATACATAGTGTCACTGTCTTTCCTACCTATCCGATATTTTCTTATTTGCTTACAAGATACATATATGCTTAGAGAATCATATACTGGCAATACAGACCCCGAGCTGCGTTGAGCTAAGGAAATGCTCAAACATTAGGAAGCAAGAAAGGCGGTAGAGCTACTGGCACTCTATACAGTTAAGTAGACCAGCTCAGCGAACGTGGCTTTGAGGCGTGTGATGGATGCACTCCTGGTATGCATGTCAAGGTGGAGCTAAACACGGGTTGACGTGCTGGGAGGACCGAACAGCGCATTCAAACAAGGAAGACGTAAAGATTAAGGTTGATGCATGTTAATAATCTCTTACATTTGGGAGGCCGAACAAACCCGACATGCGTCTCGTCATGAGGCATAGTTCCAGTATCTTTTATGCAAGAAGTATCATTAATGTACTGCGTGAATTCTGTCTGCCTCCTATTATCATTGGTATTACAGCTGCTCATGGTACGATCGCCTCTGCCTTGTGACCAACGAGCGAATCTGGCGACGAAAGCCTTCATTGTATGAATAAGTAAAAGCATTGGCAAGACCGATGAATTGCGTAGATGCTTGCAGGATCTGCAGCCACCTGGTCTTATGACCAAGGGACTCGAGCAACCGATTGAGCAGCCCGGGGATCCACAGCAGCACATAAAATGCCGGGTAGCCATTCAGCAACATCACACGGCGAACTTCGGCATAGCGGATTTTCTTATCTCGTTGTTCCGTAGCATCCACCCCCCTTCCTGGGGTGTCAGCATACCTCAGGCGGCGCTCGTCGGAGGTCGTGTCGTATTTACTCGGCTGACTTTTCACTAGAGCGTCTCGTTAGGATTAGCTTAGGAAAGATATGCCATCGGCTTACCTGCAGAGAAAGGGGCCTGCGATGCGAGATGATCCTGTGAAGGAGACTCGCTTACCCCATCTGTGCTAGCTGGATTGTTGAACACCTCGCTACTCTGGACAGTGATTGTCGTGTCCAGCCTTATGGACGACAGATCTACGGCATCCCCTTCTGTGGACCTAGATTTATCGCGGCCAGAGGATGTGTCACCGTTCGGGAACAGGCTCAGATGCTCGTAGCGGCGCTTCACGACGACGAAGACCACGATATACGTTATGGCCGTAATGAACACAATAGCTATTCGCCAGCCATGTCCGAGGGCGTACCGTAAGCCTAGGTATTGTGACTCGATCCAACACCAGTTGCCACTGACGGGCCCAACAATCCCCAAGCCCACCGCCGTGGTACCTGCTGCTAGTAAGTAATGTGGGCCGTACCACCGAACCGGACGGTGTACATGTGCCGAACTGGGACAAGGAATGAACACTCACTGGTGATTAAGGGGGTAATCCAGATTGAGATGCACAATATCACCTTGGCCCTCCAGCTTAACGTTGATACTATGGTTGGTCGTTGGACAATCCACAACGCGACCATGGCTATGGCCAAAATGGAAAAATCAATCGCCTGCAGAATCCGTGATGAGAAGGGAGGCCCATAGTCGAGGACGGCTGGTGAAACGTACTTGGACGGAGAATTGGCCCATCCAACCATTCAGCTGGCAGCCAGGTCCAGGGCTAAGGTCATGGCGCCCACTGACGACTAAGAATCCTGAAACGGTATTGTTTGTGGCATTGATGAAATCTGTTTGACCGGTCATGCCCATGTTAGCCCAATCATGAGTCGGAGGATTGTGATATGTGATATACGGTACCCGCGATGGTCAGATTGAGAATTAGCCAATGGCGGAAATGGTTTTTTGGTGAAATGGCGAAGATGACGAGAACAAAAGCCGACGCAAGAGCCGAGAGTAGACTCCCCACCAGCGTCGGGACGGACACAGCGAGGTCAACAGCCATGAGATACTGAGGCACCGTCACAGGGCCTCATTTCGGGTCTTGCGTGAGGCATGCATAGATCTGAGCGGGAAATCGCAGCGACTGGGAGGTGTCACCTACGCGCGCTTAAATCAAACGAAATGAAAGCTTGCTTGCTTGTGATCACTGTTCGCTTCTATTACATAACGTGTCCCACTGACCCAAGCATGGAATTCCCAGAGGCAATTGGCCCCGTAGCCAATACTTTAAGTAACTGACTACTGTTACAGGATGTGACACGATCGTTGCCGGGCCGGTGGGTGTGTTCGTATATCTTTTCCTCCTAGAAATGGCGCCGGTGGAAGGAGGCCTTCGACGGCCTATGGGAGCGAACATGACTGGCGATCTCTTGCCTGAATCAAGCTGCTGGCCCCACTAACGGTTCGAATCTTGAGATGATAAGAGCTCCAGTTGTGCGTGGAAGGATCTCGCCACAAACTTTAATCTCTTCGACGTCTCCTCTCCTTCATGGTCCCCTATTCCAAGCCGGTTACCGTATTTCGGCCAAGGACAAGACCATCTGGAACGGTAAAGCAGGTTCGAGGTACGAGCGTGTATTGGACGAGAGCACGAAATTGATCAACATCCGGTGAAGCACTCTCATGCCGAGGAAAACTGACAAGTGCCTCTCGAGTTCAATGTCATTAAAAGGCTACATGCGTAAAGGATTTAGAGTACATCGACGAACACTTGCCGTGGGCGATATTCATCGAGCTTTCCTTGCATTGCGGAGAATAGGGGGAATGGAGTCACCGGAATGCGAATTCTTGGCCAGTGCAACGAGGGCTGACGCGTGGAGCCGAGGGAAATGTTTACGGGTCTCAGGGGCTTCAGAGTTTCTTAGTGCCCGTCTCAGAACACATTGAGAATAAGCTTCAGCAAGAGCCTGTTGATGGCCTGAGGTGTGGCGATTGAAACTCGTCCAGGGCTCCCTTGAATGCCGTTGTGGATGCCATTGTTCCCATGCTGCTGCGGTGGACAATCCTCAGGAACAAGACATCTGATTGAATCTTCACCGGCTCTATACAGGCAACTTCTGTGCTTCGCTCCTTTGCATGCTGTTGATGACAGCACGAGAATCATGGACGTAAACTAGGCGCATTCTGAACCATGGCGCGGGTTAGGGTTAAAATACCCAGAAGACGGAGTACTCCGTAATCGTATAGCTTGACAACCGAGAGGCGACCCACAACCAAGTATATCCAGCCACCATCGGTTTTCTCTGGAACAGATGATCTGATCAGGTCGGATTGTTCCTTGACTTGACACCGACTAATTATTCCCCCTGTTGCCAGCCAAACAAAGTGCTTTTCTCATTAACAGATCTTCAGCCCGATGGGCAACACTTGAGCCCAAGATGAAACCTGACTGAGACAAAAAGGGTCTTGGTGTGGGCACAGTGGACTCCTGCCAATCGCCTAACCTCAATATTAACTAGCGAGAGGCCATCCATGGGTAACGAGGAGTCAAAAGGGAAGAGTGGAGGAAACGGCAAAAGCTGGGACTCAACGTTGGCTACCAAACCACATGGCTTAAAATAGCCCCCGGCCACACTTTATTCTTCCCTCAACAAAGGCTCAATAATCCGCACATTAGCGTAGAAGACATGTTCCAGAAATCCAGAATCCATAGAACAGGGTGGGTATTGCGACATTAAATCCTTGGGCGCGTGTCAACGTTCGCTATTGGCCCCGGGACCGCATGGACGCCTGGATGCGACCGTCTTTTCCTTGTGGCCCTAGGGCTTATCTTAAGTACGGAGTAGTCGCTATGGCTCAAAACGGACCCACTGACAATGATGTCTCGCCCAGCAAGGTGAACAGCGAGAGTTCTTTCTTTCTTAAAAAGTTTAAAGAAGTTCTAGAAGAGATTGTGCCATGGCTGGTATCCAGCCCCTCCTGGTAACGATAACGGCGGCTCCGACAGCGTTATCCAGGTTACATTGAAGCTGCGACCACGGCGAGCTATCAATACTACCAAAACTACATAAAAAATAATCTAGAATACTCTGAATGTCCAGAGCCGGTGTCTACAATTTCAACTTCCGGCAGGCCATTGTGACCTGCCAGTGTTCTAATAATCATCCTGGCTATTCCCAACCGGCTGCAATGCGCTTAGTCATCCACGTTCCATGAAATATGGCGTAAGGATAAGTGGAAGTGACGGCATGCCACAACTCAGCAAGAATGAAGAATGTCGTAGTCACAGCGCGTGTTTAAGTAATGAGCTCTCTCTCTCTCTCTCTCTCTATATATATATATACACTGCTTGGATTGCCCGAAAACAAGGTTAAAAGTGTTCGCTCTTCCAAAGCATCATGGCGGAGCCACACGGTATCATGATCTCGGGAAATATATATCGCACACCAGCAGGCATCTCCGGAGCATACCGTCCGATTTCAGTGAGTTTTCCAAATGCCTGGTGGGCGAAGTTCTTTTCTTAGCCATCAGGAGTGGGAAACCGCCAAAAGTCTTGGAGGCTTAGAGCGAGGATCGTCGGAGGTTGTTCAAGATGGCCACTCTTCATTTGCGCATGAAGGCTTTCCGCCCCCAAGGAGGTGGATCTGATCGTCTTGTTTGGATGCGATCGACGCGCCAATAAACATGCCAGATATACGCGTGATCGTCGACAGGAAAAGCGCTTGGACGGCCGATCCTGAGGCTGCGTCGATAAATCTTTGACCCTGCCGCTGCGTTCCCAATCATTCCAATAGAGGTGCAAAATCTCAATGGCTCACAATCGTGCGCCTTGTTGCCACTGGATTGACGCTTCTGATGCCGATTCATACACGAGAGATGCTCAGATCATAACCGTGTCATGGCCCAGAACCTGAATGTCACTCCGGACGTACAGATCGAGCCGCTGTTCCTGCAGGTGTTTAACTATGCCGACAAAACTAACATCCTGAAGCTAGAAGACTGGCTCTCGATCCTGACGCTCTGTTTGTCCCCACTGATTGCTCATATCCTGTCGGGTGTTCCGAGCGTCGTCCGACGATGCCCGAGTCCCCCGACGTGGCTCGACACGCTTTGCCTATACAACCCCACGACCATCCTATGGCGATACCTCGCATCGTGGAACGCCGCGTGAGGCACCGCCATCGTTGGGACGCGGCGGACATGGCCGCCACAAATGCGCTGTTTTGGACGTCACACGGCTTTGACGGCTCCGAAGACATGATGAGGCAGAGTCGAAGTTTCTGTACGCGCATCCCACATCACCATCGCACGGAAATCTTGTCAATCGATTCCATTAAGACTGTCATCATCACCCTACAAGGTATCCAGGCCCTCGTTGTTTTAGTTCGCGGCATCTTGGCTTTAGCGAACATTGGGAATCAGCCATACAACGCAACAATCTCCATGAGCACGATTTTTTACCCTCTTGCGGTCATCGGTCTCCTTCGTCTGTTCGCTGCCCCCTGGCTGACCGAGAGTTACACCTATAATGAGCACGAAACCTATGAGAACAGGGGTATATTGGCACAGCAGATCATGCACACCCCGTCTTCAGATGGCCCCTCCTATACAGCCGTGCACAGCAGCCCGGACGCTAAAAATGTCACGTCCTCCAATGCGTCACTCTTACCCACAAGCTCCATGGCCATCGGTGACCCGTCGCCCGATGCTTATGTGTCTCCCAGTAAATTTTGTCTTCCCACTCAGGCCGTTGTTGTAATCGTCCGTTGCTGCTATGTTGGCCTCCTCTGTGCCATTCTGGCCATCTGTGTGTGCTATATGATCCCTTATCAGGGGGTGAATCAGCTACTGACGCAGCCACCGTCTGCGTCAGTCCTTTGGCTGCTCCCCATCATGTATATTGTGTTCATCCTGGTATCGATCATCCTCTTCATCATTTACCTCATTCGGTGCGGCCGGGAGACAACAACCGTCATCCCATGCCTTCGTACGTGGTGGTATCGGGCATACACCCTCCTCCTCATCGCAGCAGCAATTGCCTTGATTGTCCTGTCCGGGGTCTACACACGGCGGACATCCTGCGGGCAGCTGACGCTTTTTCCCGCCGAGTTTGACCAGGAGGTGTGCAATGGGACACCGATGCAAGTGGACAAGGGGATGGGGCCGTTTGGTATTGTTACTCAAGCGCCAGGTCTCACACCAGAGACCTGGGTCTTACCACTGAAAGGGTGGTGCTCTGGAACCTTGACCGGGGAGATTTTCCCCGTCGAATCTGTGTCCTGATGTGTTCAGAAATATCCAGTGGAATACTGGCTGGATAGGGCTCTAGTATATACGAACATTAATAATACAACAAAGAAAAAAAGGGAAAGCACAGAACATGGGCTCCTACATCCCGTGCGAGGTATTCGCTGATCTTCTATGAGTTTGTATATGTACTCTTCTCATTGTAGTTGCAGAAGGAATGTCAACTGGAAGCCATGTCCCCGTTAATGTGAATAGCCCCACTAGAATATAAGCAGTCCACAAACGCCCCCGAGGACGGTGTACAGTTTGTCGCCAATAACAGTAATCACAGCTGGGTAGGATTGATGCCAGTAGTGTTAGCCCGAAACCCCGGAAATACTGGATATGCTGGAAACTCCCAGGCCACACTCCTCCTCAATAACTGGTACTCCAACCCCTTACCGCCTGCATTCATATACATAAACTTGGTATAGGGAACAGTGGCATAATATGAAAACGACACGCCGGCTGGCACAAACGCGACATCACCATGTAGTAAATGTACCCACTCATAGCCCTGTACGCGCAAAGCAAGCTGTCCCTCCTCCATTTGGAGGGCAAAATGGTGCGGTAATGTCGCCGTCGAGACGGACTCATTTGCCAACTTACTTGACATGATAATGGTCCCCATAGTAAAGTTCCCGTCCGTTTGTGCGGGGGTTGCCAGTGGCTGGATGACCTTGTATCCAATGTCGGTGTTGAGATACTTTGGGCCGTAATCCTTGGCAACGAAGTATGGAGTTGTGGGATCATTGGGTGGGGTGTTGGGACCATCATGCCAGGACTGCTTGGCTTCACCGGCCGTCCCATTCACAAAGTCGCGCCTTGGGATATACTCCTCCTCTGGTGCTGCATACAGGTCCAAGGAGACAAGGCGGTTGTATTCCTGGGGCGTCATCGGTCCGAACGGCGAGGGATCATCTGGAATAGGAACATAGGGTGAACTGATCCCATGGGTATCGTGTTCTCCTTGACTGAAGACATTGAAGAGTTTTTCGAAACCGCCAGGATGGAAGACATGCGTAAGTTGCGAGTCGGGATCCACCAGCTGGAAGGTGTGGATTGAGCCTGGGGGGATATTGCCGTAGTCTCCTGGTGTAGCGACGCGGGCCTCATGGCTAGAATTGGTGACATTCTTCTGTCCCCAGAGCTGACAACGACCACGCGTACAGTAAAGATGCTCATGCGTCAAGCCATGGGTGTGCGGCCGGGCTGATAACCAGCCTGAAGCCTTGCCGTTATGTTGCAGCAGGGAAAAGGCACCGTCAGACGAGTTGGCAGTGATGGAGAAGCGGATGGTTTGGGAGGAGGTGAGTTTGATTGCATCACCCTTGTACTTAGGAAGAACATATGGACGCACAAAATTGGGTGCCGTATCAACAATGATGCTTTTATTTGACGGAACGCTGTCTGTCGCAGCAAAGGGAGTGAGCAAGAGAATTGATAACATCCATGGTGCAAATGGGCTCTTCATCTTGGCGCAGTATTATAGGAGCTGCAGCATATATGGAGAGAATAGTATATAGTAGAGACTGAGGGAGAAGGGCAACAGTGACTCGGCGAGGAAGAGTATTATATAGCAGGGGACATGGGATATGTGAGCTACAACTGACACGACCACAGTGATCAGTGGGATCCGTTATTACAGGACACAGAGGCCCGCTCGATGTACCTGACAAGATATCATGTAATTTCATGTTGCCTGACAACCGATAATGCTGTATAGTCCCTGCCAAGCCCTTCTGCCATGGGTTTATCGTACACCTGCGCCATGCTACCACCATGGTCGGGACTCCTTGGCGCGGCCTGAAACCAGCATCATGAGATGGAGGCAGCTAGAGCAATCTTCACGACAGGGAAGCCTATTCGCTTGGCCATGCGTCCTTTCCAGATGCTTCGGATTTGGTGTACCGCTTTATACTCCTGTGAATGCCTTAACTCTGTCTCTGACACTTCTACGGTCCCCTTGGGCTATTCATCGCTTCAGTAATAGCGCGTAGATGATAATGTCCTACAGTGGGTATCGTGAAGGGGTGGTGCCGTGGGGAAGGGAGATGATATGATCAGTTCACCATTCGAGCCATCCAGATTGCTTAGCAACGAGTGACTCTCAGTGGGAATTAATTCCGCTGCAGGCTTTTAAAGTAGTCCCCACATGCCACGAGTATGTCCCTTCAAATCCCGGCTCATGTCAGAACATGTGGATCATCTTTAACCCGATTATCAATCGCAAGATACTTTTTCTGGAAGCCTAAGCGACCCAGAAGGCGGGAGTAGAGGAGCAACAAAAAGGACAGCCAAGAAATCGTCTCAGATTCTAGAACACTCGCTATAATCCTACGACAGACTATGATGATACTAACCTAAAACTTCCCGCCTGTAGAGCCGGGACCAACTTGGCGGCTGTCCCTGGTGAGACTTTTGAGAAGGTTCCAAGCAGGATACCAGCCAAGCAATCAGATCTGCTATCAAATCATAGTTGGGTGACTTTGGGCTTTTCACCAATGAAACCACACTTTAAACTCTTTCTCTACATGCATTATGCGCTCATAGCGTATACCCTGTACGAGGCAGTCATTCCAATCCCGTCGAAACTGATGTGGCGTGTCAATTCCATGTTTGCACCGCCCCCTTTAGACCGCGGATCTGTCTATATGTACGCTGTTTTTATCTCTATCTTGGTGGTTTTCAAATATCAGTAAAAGAATCACAAATGGGTGGGCGCTAGTAAACAGTAGTTTGAAGGATGATCGCATCGTGTTCTCAACTAATCTATGGGTTCTTCGCATGTTGGTCAAGGAGGAAACTGCTCAACGCTTCTAGTAGGGGTTTCTGGGTCATGTGTGTTAATGCATTAGTTTCCGTCAAGACGTACTCCTTAGTATGCTCTAGAGTTGACGACAGGCTTGATATATATACGTACAAACGAAGGAAATTGACATGGCTCGGACCATTGTAACCTTTACTGCCCAATAATCTATCTATTAAGTCTAACACACACAATGGTACATAAAATGACATGAAAACAAAAACTAGCGGAAAGGCATTTGATGCCTAGTTCAATTCGAAAGGTCATACCTGGAGCAATGAGACGTGGCGCTTGTAAACCCATGCCTTCTGATTACTTTAGCAATTCCAGCACTTGGTGCGTGATATCAACCAAGGGAAACTGCGTTCTGTTCCCTGCCAGAGTCCCCGGAACCTTCTCGTCAAGGAAGAATTCAGTGACCGAGTAGAGGCTGCCGCCAATCTCCACGTTGTCCACCGAGAATCCATCTTGAGAGACATACACATTGGGAACTGTTCCCACCATCTCCGCACTAGTCCACAGTCCATCAGCGGAACGGAGAACAACCGTTCCATCAGTGGTGTCAGAGACCAGCAACACTGTGCCGTTGAATTGCTTTGGCAGAAGGATTCCATCCAGGCTATTGCCGATTCTGGTCGCATTGCTGCCCTTTAGTGGAACGTGGACCTTGTGTCCCATTCTCTCTGTCATGTTAAAACGGTACAGCTGTCCATCCGAGCCATCCGTACCAAGCAGGATGTCACCACGGGCAGCAAGTCCCGAGAGGCCGGTTACCGTTTGGTTGGGCTGAGGCTGCAAGTACCAAGGAGTGGCAGTTGAGCCATTGGGACCAACCTTGATGATGCTCGCCGGGAAAGTTCCCACCACAAAGGTGTTTCCGTGAGCATCATGGGCAGCGTCTTGGTAGCCGCCGTAGACGCCATTCGTTACCTCAGTGAGGTTCTTTCTCCAAAGGACCTGGCCATGACGGGGATCAACTTTCACCAGGAAATTGTCGCCTGAAATATCTTGGCCTTGGGTATCAAAGGCAGCGCCGGCATCCACGATGACCGAGAGTAGGCCTTGCGGATCCACCACCACGCCACTCATGTGAAGCACCGGGTCTCCAGAGAGGCCTGGAAGCAGTATAGTATCCACTAGTTCCCCCTTGTAAGGATCGTAAACTGCGACCGTACTATTATAGAGGGCACTACAGGCGTAACAGTACATCATCAGTCCATGCCCAGTACTGAATAACGGCTCTTCTAGTAGCACGTACCTTAGGTAGACCAGACAGTTGTCCTCATTGAAGTCAGCATGCTCCGGGTACAATTGGTAGGCATCCACGGTGATGTTCCCCGTGAGAGAAGGGCATCCAGCATTCGCAGCACCTGCGACACAGTTAGCTTGTACATGGGAAGGGAAGCCATTCCTTTTTCAGCAAAAGGCTTCACAGGAGGCACATCTTAACACGGCCCCAGAGACCACCTCTGTTGCTCTTAGACTTACCGTGGGATAGAGTAGATACGCTAGGCACGTCATTACCACTTGGGCTATGAGTCCCGAGGTTGCCCAACGCATCTGGGCCTTGGCTATGATGAATACCTGGGTTGTATATAGGCGTATTGTTGTAGGAACGCAACCGCCCACTTCTGAAAGCAGATGCTGGGATTCTAGCGTGTGTGGGAGCAACATTGCACCCAAGCAGGAGCATCGAAAAGACGAATGCTTGAAGTGACTCTCTCATGGTGGACATTGATTTGGGCAAACGGGTGAGGTATTGGCTTGAAAATTGATCATGTGTATAGAAGATTGGTCCGACGACACCTTGCCAGGCCCGGCTTTATATGTGTGCAGTTCCAGAGATCGAATGCAATGAACTTATGGACTCAGCGTCGCAATTCCACTTCCAGACCATTCCCAAGGTTGAGCATGCAACACGCCAAGCAAGGACCCTAACCCATATTGTACTGCTGGGCGCTAGCTACACTGCAAGACCCTGGTTCTAGAAGCTTGGAAACTACTAAGGCCATCCTGGTATCAATAATGTGACCAAGCAATTTACATTTCCATGGCAAGGCTTAGGCTGCAATAGCTAAAAGCGACGTTTGAAGTTTCACCGTACTTTACGTACGGAGTACAATATGAATCAATCCTTTCGTGAATTTTGCTACACCTACTCTTTAGTCTCGAAACCCTGGGCTATACTGGCAAATACGATTGGGTTGAACTCCGGGAAGCCGAAGATTATCATTCTACCACATTTAGCTCCACTGTCCCGAATCTTTGGCAGTGATGGTTGTGTATCTTATATCACCTGCTACACTTGAATGGATTGGTTTCATTGAAGTGATCAAAAGCTAGTAGAAGGGTATAGCCACCCTCAGTTGGGCCCGTTGCTTTCTAGGGAAAGAAGTACTAGTAGAGTATTGGCGTGAAGGCTGCCCTATTTGGCGGCTCACGGCCAGGCTTTTCCAGACTCGGTATTCTTGACGTTGAGCATACAGTTAGACCCCAAGTGGATCTCATCAACCTAGAATGTCCGTGAAACACAGTGTGGCTGAGGTTACATGAGGGACCCACCGAATACTCAAATCCAGATACTTTTCCAAGCAGCACTGTTGCTTACAGAGCACCCGCGGAATGAAACCGCACCGAGTCCCACTCAGTGCGAGACCGGTTTGTAGATCCTGTCACAGACTAGACGACTTCATTTCTGTGCCAAGATCATCTGGCGCGAAAATAGCGGCAAAGATAATTCTAGGCTTACTAGTGGAAGGTCGACATAACTTGGGGAGCTCAGGATTGCTTAAATCGCGCTGTTGTTTCTTTTTCTGTTGTCTTGGCGTCGTACATTGTACGGCATGGATCTTTTCATGAAAGCCTTTCTATAGGGCCATCTACTGTCCAATGTGATGGGCAATCCTCTGATTCCAATACCCAGACTCAGCTCAACACACTTTGACCATCTGCTTTGGTTCACCCAGCGTGTCCATGGTCACGTCTAATGTCAGTGCCCCCGTGTTAGGAGTCAGAAACTATGTGCGTGAGCCTTTCCAATCGAGAATCACCTTAGTTGTCTCATAACCCGCGGGCGTCATGTTCTAGAAGTCCTTCACCTCAACCTGCGCACCGTTAGCCAGCAATCGCCGCACAACTTGGTCCTTTCCATGCTCTGCAGTCTGATCGAGCGCCGTCGCATCTTGCTCATCATCATTAGTCATGCTTAGGTACCGACCCCATAGCCATGATATGTTCAGTCTCAATGTCTTTACCAGACTGCATAGATCGATCTCAGATAGTCCTTAAGTGGTCTGTAGGACCGATGTCGCAACGCTGGGGCTTCTTGATCTTAACTACAGGGTGATACATGGGCCATCGCCCGACAAGCGCGACGGGTTGGACGCTTGGACAAAGGGCCATAAAGCAGTGGTTGTACCGGGCGTCAAACTTTGGTTTCCTGTTCAACTAGCACAGATGCTGGTATTTGCTGGGCAGGGTACACCAAATTAATCGTGTAGTACAATTACATAAAGTTCAGCTGGCTTGATGCTTTTCATAAGGAAGGTACAAACTTTCGAGTGCCCCGTTCAAAAGCTGCATCCCCTGAATCGGGATACACACGGGCAATACTGGTCATCCCAACTTTGCTATTTAGGGTTGTTCGTCTCCCACTACAACACGACGTACGTCGTTCATTTCTCCATCTATCTCGTTCTCTCATCTTGCGTTCTACAAACTCTACTTCAACCAGCTTGAATTATTGCGATATGAAAGCCAGTCTTGTCTCTTTAGTAGCCCTCGCTGCAGTTGCTCTTGCTGCAGTTGAATCTGGGGCTCACCGGAATACAAATGCCCCTCCTGAAATTGTGGTCTCACCCCCAGGTGATGGCAACAGACCCAGTGACAACACTGTCAGACCGAATGATAACAAGCTGCTGGGACAGCATTGGATGCAATACGGTGTAAGTCATGCTACCGTGGGCGAATATACATCCCGCAGCTAATATGTGGAAGGTATGCGACCCCAGGACACGTAAAACGACCTGCAAAATAAAAACTGGGAATCGTTGGGCTACGCACAAGTGCCTCAATAAGGTGAGAGTCTTCTGGCAGTCGCCTGCTACCCAGTATATGTATTAACCCTGGAAGTGCACGGAGGGATCCTGCCGGGTTGACTCGTCGCAGCCTGGTGAGCCCGCGGATTGCAGCGTTCCCAAACAAGCATAATGCTTCTGCCGCTGGTGTCAGCCAATGTATCCTCAGCTGCAGGTATTGGCTATCGAACGGAAAGTGTGTCTTGAGATATTGCCTTTGGCCGAATGTTACATGTTGGGACAGTGTTCTATCGGGTAATACCGTACCAGTCTCAAAATGGATGATTTTAGAGTACCTTTACTATCATGGGAGGTCTTTACTAGATCTGTAAGCAAGAGCCGTTGATCAAGGTACTGAAGTAGGTCTCAGGGAGAAAGGAGGTTGGTCATCGAGACTCCGACAATGTCATGTTTCAGCCTACGATAGTCTGACACAGACGTTTCATCGTTTTGAACGCTCGCCGTAGTATACGACCAATGGTAATTTCCAGTGTGGCTCTTCAAGCCACTTGCGTGTCAATGGCACGAGTATGTACGCTAAATATCTCCAAACGGACGTCGGTGCTCGAACTTAACGCTCTAAGGTCAACCGCTAACCTGTCTACTACTCTAGCCGTGGCTATACCAGGGGTATTCTCAATATCATAGTCCAGCGGAATTGTATCACATATTGTACCGGCTTTAGCGAATGCAAATTTGAAAGAGAGCAGGGATCCATGAGTTTGTGTCTTGTTCATCCTGTCGATGGTTCAGTTGTCCGTAAGAGGTGATTCCAACCCTCATCATACTAGTTCCCACAGTAGTACCCAAAGGCTTATGTCTACATTGTTGTCAAATTGCATATCTCCTGTAGGCGCCATATCTACGACCTCATCGGCGTAACGTCAACCGAAAACAACCGGCAGGTCCTCAATGTTACCATGTCATGGCCTACAAGTCAACCACTCCTGCCAGACATCTCCTGGTATCGCTTCGCGGTCGCAGATCGAATGCGCTTGCCGTATATGGCCATGCCCAATAATGTCATGGTGACTCCCAGGCTGATAAACCCACAGGCGACGAACATCTTGGTCAAGCCGCTATGTTCGATCCAAGGACTAATGGCAAATGGTATCCCAATGCTAAAAGCATTTCGAAGGAAAGCCACGCCCGTGAACGCATCACCTGTGATCTGTTCACTAGTTTAGTATGGATCAGCAGCGGGGGGCAAATTCAGGCTGCGACTAACCTCCATGTAACTATCGATGACGAGCGTGAGACATGCATCGCTGATACTGCCGAGTCCGAAGCCAAAGAGCGCTCCCCCGATACTGGGTAAAATCCAGTGCATGCCCTAAGTTCAATGCTAAATGTTAGAACCTGCTGGCTGGACAGAAAAGGAAAAACAGTGCAAACTCAACAGCGATGAATTGGAGGGAATAAAAGAAGGGGAGCTCGACTCTGCGAGACATACTTTATCAACGGTTACTCCAAACATAATGAGACCACCGCAGAGGGCAACTGCCGGGAGATGTAGGATATACAGGCGCATCTCTGGCTCGTAGTATCCGGAATTCCGTCGAGAAAAATATTTGATTGACCAGTCTCCAAGGAAGCCGCCGTAAAACGAGCCGATCAAATTACCGACAAACGGACCAACACTCATGTAACCGATTTGCTCCGGGGTGAACTCATATGGTGGAAGGGGAAATATGAGAGCGATCACACTTGACAGAATTGTAAGCCATATCACTCCGCATGCATACTGCAGACCACAACAGAGGACTGCAGGGAATGTGAACAGGATCTCGATGGGGCGATAGAAATATGGCCAGATGGGCTCTGGTGTGTAAGTTACCAAGGACAATCTCTGTGCCCATGTCTTCATAGGGATAATGTGGTCTAATGGAGGGCTACTCGCCCTACGCTCCTGAAGTCTGGTGGCGTCCTTGACAGGTGCCTTGTTGCCCATCTCATCGGTTGGAATTTGCTGCGCAGGCCCAGCGGCAGGCGTGACTCCTTCAATGGCAGCGGTATACTTTGACTCTTCGTAGAAGACGATAAAAAGTACAAAGAGAACCGCATTGAAGATACCCAAAGTACGGTAGGACCATCGCCAGCCCTGTCTTGTCGCTTGAGCCCCGGCAGCCATAGGGGTGAGAAAGCTCTAACACCATTTTAGTACAGTTGATACGAGAGGTGGTGAAGGGAGTCTTACCCCAATCATCATCATGGTCATGTATAACGCATTCATTCCGCCACGGTGATGCACAAAGAAGAGGTCTGCGATCTGAGAGTGAGACCTGTAAGCCCATGGCACTTGGGGAGTAGCGGCAAGCTAGCTTACGGTAATCTGGACAATAGCCTCATTCGTTGCCCCAGCGAGGCCCTGTAAGAGGTTGGTGATATACAGCTCTGCGAGGGTGCTAATCTCTGCTGCCCAAAAGGAGGTAACGAGCATCAACGCGGTCGAGGCTAGGTACACTGGTCTTCGGCCAAACTTTTTCGCGAATGGAATGAACAATACGCATCCCATGGCGAGTCCGACGAAGTTGACTGACATGGCATTGTTTAGTTGTGGGTAAGTAACGTGTAAATCGACCACCATCAACTGCCAGAAGATCTGTTGGATAGAGAGCCTACTCGACGAAACCCGGTCAGAGATTCGTTCTGGTAAATCCTATGTGGCGGGATCACAGACGCGGTAAAGACCAGGCACGTTACTGCTAGTACGAGCATGAAATTGCATGCCTTGCGTGCAGTGCTCCAATTCTGTATTCCCTCTCAGTGGACGGCGTTCCTTTCTGTTGGGGGGGGGGGGGGGGGGGGGCAGACTTACCAATGGCTCGTTAGGGTCACTGGACGGTAATGGACTGAGGACGATCTCTCGCCGTCCCTCAGCCTCGTCCCTGATATCATCTATGTGTATGTCAGAGAAGCTCTGTTGAGGTAGAAAGGGGATCCTTACCTTTGATAAGAAGAACAGTCCCTGGGGGAGTATCATGATCAGTTAGAGAAATGTCGGACGCGTCGCCGTTTGCCATCAATATCTGCTGCGGAATAGACGTGGTATCTACTGGAAACTGAAGTTGTGTGCTGTTCGATCTCTGATTCCCTCGAGGACAGCCGCTTATGATAAACGATCTGCTCCATGGCTTCGCTGGTAGTGCTATCTCGCCCGCTTACCACTAGGACATGGCTGATAAGAGCTCGATGCCATAACCGCGAGCATTGAAATGCGGGGAAGCCAATAAAGATCTGCGTCTGATAACGCCAGCTTATACACGTCTCGGCGAAGGTTAACGGAACCTACTTCGTGCAGGAACAGACTCAAAAAGCTGACGCTGGGTCGACCTGCCTAAAAAGGAATCGTTTCATCGAGCGGCCTCGAATAAATCACCCAGAGCTATTGTTCCATTTGTTCCTTACGCCGAGTTCGTAGGGTTCAAGATAAATAGCAGTGTCATGCGCCTTGATAAAGGCCGGAGCCCTACTTCGGCATCTACGATATACACGAAAGCCGTACTCGACTGATAGAGGGTTCTGCATACAGCAAGATTCGTTTCAGAGAACAGTAACATCGTGCCCCAGTTATAGATTCCAATCTCGAACCTAGGGTCACATGGCCAGAAAAGCCTCCTTAGTTCTATTCGAAACACAAGACGGTAGCTCGTGCCCCATGTTATCCGAAGCCATACCGGCCAACACAGTATACTCACTACTCTCCTATCTAGATCCTTCATCCGTATCGGCGGTCGCTCAAACGATAACCCTTTCGTTCGTTGGGGATCCTCTGATCCGATGGTTGCGTCCTAGTGCAGCCCCCTGGTCGACGCAACAGCATGAGACGAACAAATGGCAATATCGTCGCGTACAACAAGCAATATTAGAAGGCATCGTGCTCCGATCTACATCACCGCTACAGCTGGCGGAGGGATTTCCGACACGTAGTCAGCAAAAAGATCCCCCAACCTCTATCGGCGAAATAAATGGTGGGAATAACGGGTCCGGTGCGGGAACGGTGGCTTTATTATTTCCCCCAAAGAACCGACAAACATGGACATGGAAAAAGATCACCCTTGCCGTGAAACTGTGGTTTCTGAGCTGGTTAGATCCGGTCTCAGACAACGGAGCTGACGAAAAGGTACGTGGCTATCGTTCCACCCCTTTCAGGGGATCGAATCGGTATTTCTAAACATTTGCAGCGCGTCGAAATCTTGCTTGATGCACATGACACGGCGCTGAAGAGGATCGCAACCCGATATAATATCCAAGACCCTTGGTATTTAGAGGTCGTGGCAGTCCATCCCTCCCTTCAAGGGCGAGGTTTAGGCAAGATTATGATGGAGCGCATCTTGGACTATGTGGGCCATAGGCCAATTGTTCTGGAATGTACCGCTGAGCGGAATGTCGGATTTTACAGCACACTTGGGTTTGAAGTCATCGAGGAGGTCGAGTTGGCTGACAGTGGTGGAGCCGTCAGTTGCTGGTTTATGCTACGGCGAAGCAGTTCACGGTAGTTGCCAATGCCATAGGTGCTCAGCTAGAGAAGTCCAATTTCCATTCCACGAGCCAAAGCGAGTTCGTGTGCGTTTGCCATGTCATGATGGTGTACCCACCACTCCTCAAGAACCTCTAATAATAGCTCGAAATCTCTCTCAAATCCATGTGGATGGTCGTATGTGGACAGACAACATCGAAGGACATCTTTTAGTTCAGGTTGCGCATTGATGATGTCTGTCTGTAGCCCTGCGATAAAGGCAGGATATTTGATCGCGTTGAAAATCAATGACCCAGCACCCTCTGTCTCCGTAAACGCTCTACGAATGGCGTCTAGGTGGCTCAAAATTCGGGATACGAGAACAGTAGTGGAGGGTAGGATCGGGGGGCGGCTGCTGGCACCGTTTGGTGGCACGGTTGATCCAAGCAACGTCCCATTGGGTTGTGGAACCAAAAGTAAGTGGCCATATCTGATAGCCAACATCCCGGCTAGTCGGTATGCTTCCCACAGCTGGTGCTGGGATAGACTACCTGGGCTACCCGGCCAGGCCCAAAAGTCCTCCTCAGTAGCCCCGTGGCCGATACACGAGATAATATCTAACAACGACCTCGGCAGACCACTAACCACTTCAATCTCATCAGCGAGGGGGTGCTGCAAGGAACCCCGGTCGCGACAATGTTGTCGCCAGAAGCTGAGAGAAGTGCTTCGACCAACAGTAAACGTTGGTAGATCCATGACTCCCATCACTTCCAATAAGTGTGTTCGGAATTCTGTTCGCTCGCCCGGACCATAAAGTCCATGTGCCTGAAGGAGGCCGTACATTCCATGCAAATGCATCGTCCATGGCATGGCATGCATAAGCTATAACATAACCTACTGTTAGCGCGGCATGGGATATTGGTTGATACAACAACGTACCCCGATGCTGCAGAGCAGCAACCCGGCCGTAAAGGTCCCATCCTCCAGGTATGTCACATTGCTTGATAGTTCTGTGCGGAACAAATTCAGGGCTACATCGAAATGTTCATAAAAGTGAGGCTGCACATTTGGTGTGAGGGACGCCTGAAGTGCTACACATATTGCGTACAAGGAGCTTGACTGTTGAGACAAGGTCGGCAGTCTAGATTCGAGGAGATTCCGCGCATCGTTGACCGAGGTCGAATGGAGGACATTGATTCCGGACGAAAGAAACTCTTCAAACAATCGATCTTGTTCGGTCGATCGTACGTCGGCAGTCCGTTCGGCTACTGTTTCTACCTTAGTTCTGAGCTACCAAGAACAAAGACGCGACCGGGGCATGTCCAACGACTTGCCCTACCTGGCTGGAGATGAGAAGAGTCTGCCTCGGCCTTACTATTGGCGACATTGGCAGGTTTTCGGCGCCTTTCTCGACTCAGATCGCGCCGTCTCCCCTTGACTCGAGGGGGGATAGAAGCCTCCACTGGCTCTTCGGCGCCAGTGAATCGGCCACGCGACGCAATGCCCGATCCCCACCGCAGCCTTATCTCGTATCCTTCACAGGGGACTCCACGGCTACTGCACGTTTTGCATGTAGGTCTGGCTCGGTCGCATTTCCTCCTGACCCGTTTACAGGTCCAACATCCGTCGTACGACCGATGGCGAGGGGTCGACATGCCGAGCAAGGAACTGGAAATGGTCAGGATCACTTGCGATCAAGAGCTTCTGGCTTAAAACCGCGCAGGAAGGGGGGCAGGACAAGGATTGTGGGGCGGGCGATTATCGTCCAGTGTGGAGTTTTGGTTATCAAGCCGAGTGGAGTTCACTTGGATGTTGCGTCCACCTTCCTGATCTGGTTTAGAACCTGAGGCCTCCGTGTTTCGTCGTCCGTCGGGTTCAACTCGAGAACCACTGGATATGGGGGTGCTGTATGTATGACTTGAAGAGATCCTTGGGATTACTATGGTTGTTATAGTCGTCAGCGCCATATCCGCAGTCTCAAAGAAATAGTGTATATAGTGTCGATCAGTATCATCATCACGCTTTCCTAGCCATATATATATATATTCCTCTAACCCTAAGCCACAACGAGTACCCGGCAACAGTATGTCATTTAGATCACCCATCTCGAAATGCTCCACCATTCTCCCCTCCCTCGGAAGACTGGAAGGCTTTCAATATGCGAATGGGGTGCAACAGTATTGTGGCATACCGTATGCTTCCCTCAAGAAACGGTGGACTCGATCGCAGTTGATGATGCAGTGGCCCAACAACTACCACGATGGAGCAAAACTCGGGTATGACCATAGCAGAAGCTCCGGTAGATCTCAATGGCTGATTACACACGTGTTGTAGGAGCGACTGTCCCCGACCGAAGGTTGAGGGGGATGACTCGGACGATCTCGTACCAGTCCCTCCAACGGCCCATTTCGGAGAACCTCGAACGGACGAGTTGTCGGGACTCGTTATGAACATCGTCTTGCCTTGTGCCCCCGGATCGCAAAGGTTTCCGGTCATGGTGTACGTACATGGTGGCTCCCTACTGTATGGAGGTGCGAACCTGCCGATCTTTGATGGTGTCAATCTCGTTTCCCTCAGTATGGAAGTCGGGATGCCCATCGTCTATGTCAACTTCAACTATCGGGTCGGATTAGGTGGCTTTCTTGCCGGTGCAGCAATCCAACAAGAGCTCCAGCAGGATGGCTATCAAGGCTGTGGAAACTTCGGATTCACTGATCAGCAAGTGGCATTCGAATGGGTTCAACGTTATATTGGCGATCTGGGGGGCAATTCTGATCGAGTGACGGCGGTCGGAGAGTCGGCAGGTGGCATCTCCATTAGCAATCAAATGCTAGCTGCTCATCCTCCATCATTCCGCCGTGCGGTCTGCATGTCCGGGCTCTCAGTCTCAATTCCAGCTTGGTCAATTGAGCAACACGAGCAGTTGTTCCGGGCCGTCTGCCGTCATTTCGATATAGATCCAGCACAATTAGACGTGCTGGACTGTCTGCGGCGCATACCCCAGCAAGAACTAGCCAACGCAACTCCCATAATACAAGGTGTTCTGTCAGGTACAGGGAATCCATGCCTCGATGGTTGGTTCCATGACCGGGACCCGCTTGAGATACACGAGCCACCGCAGTGGATAGAAGCTCTGATGTTAGGAGACACCTACACGAAGGGATTATCTTCCACTTGAATCTACTGAACGACAGTTTTGCAAGTATTCGAGAGATACTAAGTCAACACATGCCCCTGGATGAAACTGATAAAGTCTTAGCCGAGTATGAGATACAGCCTGAGCTACCCAAGGATGTCCTTCTCAGCCGGGTAGAACACATGTGCGGTGATGCAATTTTCAAGATCCCCAACTATGCTACAGTGCTTGCCAGTACCCCTCTGACGCAGGAGAAAGATGTGTTCGCATATCACTTTGACCAGCGTTCACGACTGAGAAACGCACTGGAGGGGACCGCGTATCACGCCTATGAACTTCTCTATCTGTTTGGCAACCTGGACAATGAGCTCTCTAACGAAGAGCGGGTGATGGCGAGGGACTTTGCCGAGGCTTGGGTCAGATTCACGTACGGCTATTCACCCTGGGAAAGTTCGGAACGACACTGGAAAGTATGGGGTCCCGAGTCAATCCAAGCGGTAAAAAGTGAAGAGGACGATGAGGAAGCTCGGTCATACTCGCGTATGAAAAGGCTGCTGGCGATGGATAATGGAGAGACTTGGAGACGATGGCTTAACGGAGTCGACGCATTGGTCAACAAGCGTATGAACATGGGGAAGAATTATAGTTCATAGTACTTGAATCGAGGTGGCCAACCGAGACACTATTCATCATAGCAGGTAGTATCACTGTACATGAGTGCGCTAATCCACCGCAAATGGGATCATTTTTTATCCAGCCTGAAGGCAGACCGCGACTTACAATATGTATAAAGGTATGCTGATAAACATTGTCACCTCGACATTGAAAAAGATAATCAAGTCACATTTCAGACCGTATCTGGGTACAGTGGTTAATTGGTAACCTATCGATGCAATCTGTATTTGGCATACCAACATTCGACGCACCAGGCTACAAATTTGAGGCCCGGTCACCGACAAATCGTGTTAGCCCTGCTTTATTCAGTCTCTCTTCCGTTACCAGCATCTGCTCTGGGAACCAAGACAAATAATCAGACCTCACATGGTGCTTTCGGTCGCTGGCCAACAACATCTTTGCCACTGCTACTCCACTTAGCCAGGCTTGCACCATACCTTCTCCGCTAAATCCACAGCAGACCCACTGAGCACCATCCTCCTTTGTCATTTCTGAAATACAGCTCACAGACGATGGTAGCTGTCCAACCCATGGAAGGCCATCGCTGCTAAATCCCATGTTTCCCGTCCACATCTGCTCCACGCAAGGACCGTCAACCTGACCCCAATTTGCACGACCGAACACCGCACTCAGTGCACCAGATAGATGAATATCACAAGGCAGGCTCAGCTCCAAGTCGGTTGCGATACCCAGATCGGCAAGCCCACCGTTGCAACCTTGAGCAAAGCCACCGCCCAGCATCATCTTTTCACCCGAGTCTCCTCCGGGGGGTAATTGTGTCAGGTAGTCGAAACCGCGGTCGTAGTTGAAGAGCCATGAATGCTCTATTGCCTGACAGATAAAATTGGAGCCCGGGTTTTGGGCAGACATTTGTCCTCGAACTGGGTAAACGTGACCCCTTAGCTCGGGGACAAGATGTCCCACGTGAGCATTTGTACAGTGGATAATATGCCGAGCGCGCAGGGTTCCTCTTGGTGTCTCTACGGTATACCGCAAAGGTGAAGTGCCGTCAGTGGAGACTTGAGTCACCGCTGTGTTGGTTTCGATTAGGAGGTTTCCTGGATGCTTTTGTCGCAAGCTTTCTAACAAACCGGTGACCAGCTTATAAGGCCATAGGGCTCCGGCTGGTCCTGCAATAACCCCAATGGCATGAGGAAGGCACCATTCCTGAGATCTATTGTCAACCTTCAACCACTATTGTAGTGGTACGTGGATACAACAAACCTTAGGGATGTCGCTCTTATCAAGTAGCCTCCATTCAGCTGCTTCTGCAGGCATACATGCTTTGAACCGTGTGATACATTGTACTGCTTGACGCCACCTTTCTTCGTCGAAGTGCACACTGAGAAACTCCACCTTTCTAGCCTGGGTTTCCTTTGTTAATCCATACTTGTCCGCTATCTCCAATATCGACTCCAGATGGGCCAGCCGGAACCGGATCAATGCCTTTGCCGCTTCCAGCCCATAGAGTGCTTCCCAGTCAGTAAACTCTTCAACCGTCTCCAGAATATGACCTCCATTGCGACCCGTTGCGCCAGTGCAAGTGTCTCGTGCCTCCAGCATGACAATTGCCGGCCTCTTGTTGATCATTCCACGCTGATCATGATCCTCCAGCAGGGTGCGTGCAATTGAGGTACCTGTGATGCCGGAACCAATAATTACAACGTCAGCCTCTGGAGGTAGTTCCGGTGATTGCACACTGGCCAGCTCTGGGTGTGGATCTTTGAGCCAAAACGAGGAAGTGCTCTCATGTAGTGGCCGTGGTATTCCTGGATCGGCGAACACACGGCGGAGGGCATCTTGCCTGTCCTTGAGGGAAATGCCGGGGTCGGCGAGGAGAGCCTGTACGTATGCCATGATAAAAAAAGGCGAAAAATAATGACCACAGAAAATGATGCAGAATACTCAATACACACGGCGGAGAACAGATGAGGTGTCAGTGAATATAACGTTATATAGACAAGCCCCAGTATCTCACATGGAGAATGATGATGGGTATTCCATCTCTCGTTCCCTAATCCTATATCTACTCTCGGACCATTCACGGCGGTTCGGTAGCACTGCGGCAATGTAACAGAATCTCATTCTGGAGTGATAATATCGGTCGAGCCACTTCACCATCCGCTGTCTAGCGTCAACCTGCCTTTCTGGACATGTTGGTACTCCAAGTGGGGTGGAGAGCCCAGCTGCCGCCCATCGCTGCCGGCGCATATTCTAGGCGTCGACCTTCCGTTTATAGCTAGTGAGGATCTCGTATGCATTTATATCGGCATTATGCATTGTGCCAAACATCCGCGTCACCGCAGGCACCCTTGACAGGTGTATAAAACCGCAAATTGAGAGAAGGGTTGGAAGGTCAAAATCACCATTTTTGACTTCTGACTCAAAAAGTCTCTCAAGAGCAGCCACAATGACTTTTGCAAAGCCCGCGGACTCTCCTGGCAATAGCTTCTACCCAAACAGCCCACCCATGCGGCGTCCCGGGCTGTCATTTATTTATCGTCTCGAATGCAACATTGATCCTGAGGAAATCAACGTCGGGGCGCCTCATGGGACTGGGGTGATGCGAAGTGTTGCAAATATTGTCGGCGGTAGCTTTAGAGGACCGTCGATATCAGGGACAATCCTTCCGGGAGGAGCAGACTGGGCAACGGTCATTGAAGGAACCCACGTAAGTAAGCTTGTCATACTCCAGGATCCAGCCAGTGAAGCTCATACGATCTGTCAGTCTATGACCCTTGATGCACATTACACGGTCAAAACCGACGATGGCTGTTATCTCTACGTCCGAGCACACGGCCTCTACCGTCCTGGCCCGGGCACAGAGTATGCGAAACAGGTCGAGAAGGACCCAGCCCTACGACCCCCTCCCACTGTGACCCAAGACGACGTGGAGTTCTTCTCACACCTGCGAATCGAAACAGGACCAGGAAAGTACAACTGGTTGAACGGCTTAGTGTGTGTTGGAGTGATGAGCTGTGAGAACGATCGCATCCTGATCGATGCCTATCACTTGACCAATTTCGAGGGTTCTGAGCCAGAGGACGTGATGGCACGTACGAACGTCTGTTAAACAATAGGCCACTATTAGGCTTCAACTTCCAACGCGTTATCAAGAACTGCCTCCACATCTCCCTAGATAAGCTTGTAATCGATCAACCGAGGTATAACCATCCCAATGCGGAAGGTAGACGCGCATCAGCTGGTAAAGGGTTGTAAATGTCTCCTCACGCGGAGCAACTTGGCACTAAGGATATTCGGCTATATAGAGTGTCTTGGCCCGGTACATTTATCTTCACATCTCACACATTGACTAACAGAGATGGCTGGAATTACTTCGACAGAGTGCAACTGGGAGACCAAGGTGGCGGAGAAGCGCAAACAATTGGAACGAGAGATTCCTCAAGATTGGCTTTTGAATGCCACATTTCTATCCCAGCTCCCATCAAATGGCCACCTCATAGAGGCAGATATCCCACGCCACAGTGGACTCCTTTCAGAGGAGGAGCTGGATATCACAGAACGCTACACTGCGACACAGCTGCTGCAAAAGCTTGCCTGGGGCGAGGTGACCTCGCTGGCAGTGACCACAGCTTTTTGCAAGCGGGCAGCGATAGCCCAGCAACTAGTAAGCACAATTGGCCCAGTTACTGCTATGTGGGTGACCTATAACGCTAATGCCTTGTTACAGACATCATGCTTGACAGAATACTTTTTCGACAGAGCGCTTGAGCGTGCTCAATACCTGGATGATTATCTGACGCGAGAAAAACGGGTCATGGGCCCATTGCACGGCTTACCCATTAGTCTCAAAGATAGCTTCTGCGTCAAAGGCATTCAAAGTACGGTGGGATATGTCTCATTCTTAGACAACTCTCCAGCGGAGACAAACTCTGCTCTGGTCGATCTGCTCCTTGAATTAGGAGCGGTTCTTTATGTTAAGACCAATATCCCGCAGACAATGATGGTTGGTGCGTCCCCAGAGTCCTCGATTGCCTCATCTGACGCTCCATGCTTAGACAGGCGATTCAGACAATAATATCTACGGCCGTACATTAAACCCGCACAATATCAACCTGACCGCCGGAGGCTCCTCCGGTGGTGAAGGGGCTCTCGTTGCCTTCCGGGGCTCGATCCTGGGCGTCGGAACTGATATCGCAGGCTCTATCCGAATTCCGTCGCTGTGCTGCGGTGTTTATGGGTTTAAACCCACCACCGACCGTATTCCATTCGGTGGACAGGTGTCCGGGGCAATCGAGGGAGTCCCCGGCATAAAGCCAGCGGCCGGACCACTGGCTCAGTCTTTAGACGACATTGAGTTGTTCATGTCAACTGTCCTCAAAGCTGAGCCCTGGCGATATGACGTGACTACAATTGGGTCGCCCTGGGTGACGACACTCAATCTACCCTCATTATTAACGATCGGAGTCCTCGGCGAAGATCCTCAATTCCCAATTCATCCTCCTGTCCGCCGTGCAATAGAGTCAGCAATCACAGAATTAGGTAAGAAAGGACACAGAATAGTACGCCTGGAACATGCGCCTTCACGGGGCGTGGCATATGCAAGTCGTCTAGCTTTTCAATATTTCACTTATGGACCACATGTCGATCACATCAAAGCCAGCGGGGAGCCATTGGTTGCATCAGTGGCGAAGTTAGCCAATCCAATGTTCACGGGCCCATTTCCTGTAGATCAGGAAGGGGTCTTTGAGATAATTGACGGACTCCATAACGCACGAAAGGCCTACGCTGAGGCATGGCGCAGGACATGGGTCCAATCCGGCATAGATGTTCTTCTAACACCTGGAGCCCAGAATACGGCCACGCCACACGACACATATGGATGGCCGCCGTACACGGTCATCTGGAACCTTCTAGATGTGAGTTCATAACTGGGTACGCTGAGCCCCTCTGTCTAACTCTTTCCAGTATCCTGCATGCATTGTGCCGTACAGCAAAGCCTCGAAGTCGCTTGATCCAGATCCCATGCCAGTACATGATGGAGTCCAACCGAGCTGTAGGTTTCCACACAGGCCAGCGGACAATGATTATCCTAACTCATTCTAGATGAGCCTGACTCCGTTGATGGAGCTCCATGCGCTCTTCAAATCGTGGCGCCTCGGCACCAAGATGAGAAATGCCTTCTCTTTTCCCGACTGATCGACAAAGATATCCGGTAACACGATAGCCTGTTAACGGATGTCACGAGTCATCAGATGTTACAACAGGAGCCTGGAATACAATAGTGTCTACATACGTACTTTCTGTCAGATAAGGTAAATACATTAAAATAGCGCCGTATTATCATAACGTGGACATACTAGTAAACGCATACCACAGTTCGTTATCACAAAGGTCCTTTATCTCGGTGGACTGTTCTCGTTGTATCTCTGTCGGAAAGACGGTCGAACCTGGAGCGCGATACCTGCACCGCACTAGGTGATCCTATGGTCAGAAGCTGTTTTGTATAGGTTCGCTAAGCCCAAAACCGAAGAAGAGACTCTGTAGGTGATTAGAAAGCTGTCGCACGATTCTTCGCGCCCCGACCTTGCCGCAGATACCAATCACTATCGGTCTCAGTAGACAGCCCTCTTATGCCTAACGTTCAGCACCTTATAAGGCCCGACTTAGTGCTGTCCGGTCAGGGAATGAGTCGCTCTCTGGGGGTCCCGGGGCTTCCCGCCCGTAGTACAGAGGCGAGAGCCGCTGTTCTACTTTACAGAGAAGACCGCACATCGTCCAGATACATCCTAGATACCATAGCTATGCCATTCGAAGCTGCCTTGTCCCAACGTGACAACACTCCTCATGTCACGAAGCTAGTCATTCCTATCACACCTCGTGCGAGGTGGTCATATTGTAGGAAACAAGTGACGCATGAATGTTGCAGCTTGGCAAAAGCCTGCTCTATTTCGAAATGTGTCTCATAGACGAGAAGCCTTGATAGATGTTACGCCCTTTGGGTCTCCGAAGTTGGGGTGAGTCGGAAGCCTTCACCCGGTGATCTCGATCGTGTCGTCGCTGTGTTCTTTCTTCGGCGTGCTTTTATCACCGGAGAGCTCCAGATTGGGTGGCTGCTCCGGTCGCTGCGTCTTCCGTGTGGTTTTGGTGGTCCTCTGGGATTGGTTCGAGGACGGTGTGGGCATTCTAGGTGACTTCGAGATGACGCGTATAGACTTCCTCGCAGGCGATGCAGTTCTTTTGACCCCCTTGGACAAAGTCTGATCGACAGAATTCATGTTGGCCATGAGTAGGAGAAATAGGCGATAAGCTGCAGCGCATGCGAAGTAAAACTCGGGTAATCTGGAAATATCGAATGTGCGGTGCCGTAACGAACATACCGTGAGATAGAGACCCTTTCCAAGTAACATAGCCAAAATTAGTTGAATGCTCGATATAGCCTCCCATATCCGACACCCAACTTCTATGCAGTGAATCATGTAGGCAAACTTGGATTTATGGGAGGGAAAGCGACTATAACAAGTCTGGAACAGCCAGCAACCCCAGGCAAAGGGAACTTTTTGTCGACAATCATACTCGAATATGTCTTGCGGAGTAGGGTCGGTGAACTTCTGCCATCCTTTGCGGAGGCACATCTGGCAAGCATTGCTTTCAGGGTGGTGTCGGTCGTCTTCAACGGCCGTACAGTGAAAAAAGCCCGAATTCTCATCAACAAATACATGCAGCCGGTCAACCCAGAATGGCTTCAGGTTCCCATCGTCGTTATACGGATTCTTTTTAAGCCACCGCGACCAAGAATCGATGATATCCTGCCCATGCTCCGCCTTGCCCAAAAAGTACTCCCGGTGTTCCACTCTGCAGAAACAATTGGGCTTGCACCGCAAATTTCTCAGTTCAGCGTGTGCTAGTTTCTCGAGTAGTCTGTAGTCTCGCAACGCAGGGCTTTTGTTGGAACTCCACTTCCGTAGCTGACATTTGCTTTGATGCTGTTGAGTGCGCACTCTTACATTTCCCGAGTGTCCAATTTTATAGCACGGGCTCTGGGCTGATGGATCATAGAAGATGTATGCATATCCTTTCTTGGATTCTGTCTCTTGGGCTCCGCCCCACCCGCAGATTACATCGCGGATAGCGAATATAATATCCTCAGTGCTACATGAGTCTGAGATGCGTTCCGGTCCAATTTGTCGGTGCTCTAATCCATGATCGGGATCGGAAACCTCCGTCCTTGGTGTCTCTTGCTGACTCACTGAAGAGAATGGAGACTCTGATCCATGCGTTTCATCGTCTGACGAATCAGCTGAGTCAGGTCGTGCAACATTTGCAGACGTCAAATCAGAGATTTGCCCATTGGCTTGGGCTTGACCGGTCGTAGTTGGGACATCCACACGTGTTGCCGGTGAAGAGACTCCATCATCCCGCTCGTCATCCGAGATTTCTATATAGGGCGCATTTGGCGGGATCCATGTCGGTCGCTCGAGCGAGGTCTGACTAGAACATATGATGGGGTGTGAACCATTGAGTGCCTTCGCTCCTCGAGAGTAATGCTCCAAAAGCCATCGCTGTGGGTTTCGGTTCAAAGTCTCTTTCGTCCCTTCACGGAGGTAAGCCTGTACCGTCTGGTTTCTGGGTGAGGCAGATGCGGACGATGATTGGCTCTGTCGCGACAGCTCTCGCACTTGCCGTCGAACCACTGCAGCTCGCGTGGGACTCTCGTCCACAAGATGAGCGTTGGAGTCGCTTTCATCGTCCGGGGAATTTCCAACTAGATCTGGGGAAAGGTCAGGGAACGGCCCAGCCTGACTGGAATGCGGATCGGAGCGCAATGGAGTGGAGAAGGCCATTTGTCGAGGAAACAGTATCAGGCGATGCGTGAGTTAGTAATGTACTAGTAGTATCACCACGACAACGGCCTGTCGGTGCTTATTATATACACGAAGCGACCGGGGGCCCGTAATTCCCATATGACAGCCTGGGTAGTGCCCTGCCCTGACAGAAGGCTGTGCCGCGAACCCGGACCTTGCGTGATAGCAAGGGTCCTGGCATGTTTACTGGCAGGATATGGCTTGGAGCATGGTTGTCGAGGTCACGGGGCAGTAGTTCAGACACTGGTCGCATATCTTTGCATGCGCACTTTGCCTGTTCTGATCCCCGGCGCATATGCCGCATTGACTCGCTGTGGCTGAGCTTTGGGATGTAACAAGACTAAAAACAAAAAGCAGTACGATTGGAGAGATCACAAGTCCTCTGTGGCTAGGCCCGAATAGGCACGTTTGCGAGTCGTGCTCTGTTTGCAACATTTGTCTTTCTCAGGAGCCTGAGGCAATGACCACTTTCGTCGCACGCCTTTTTCTGTTGTTCTTTATTTTTAGTTCTTCTCCTTTTTCTCTCATTTTCTTGTTGCTGTTAGTCCCGATATGGAAGGTAACGTGGTTCACCTGCTGGGCAAGATTGATCAAATGGTAAAATTATGCAGGGTTACCCCATACCTGGCTACCTCTCCATCCTTTTCCTCCGTTTTCCATTTTGTGTTGTTAGTTTGATTTCCTTTTCTTTTTATGTCTATACTTATTTTTATTTTTATTTTCCCCCTTTCCCCAGTTTCAAGGTCAACCTCCAGCCACCGGGAACAAGGTAGGGCTCAGCCACTGGACTGGACCCCTGGATGAAATCTCGGTTCTCGGTCCGCCAAGCGCTCTTATCGGATCCACAAGCAAAAATCTACCGACGGTCCCTACGGAGATGCTTCAACTAAGTATCAAAAATTACTAGCAGGAGAAAGAAAGATCGGGATCTCCCGGTCCCATCCGAATAGATGTACACAGGAAGCCTCTGATACGCCGTCAGGGCAAGTGGGTCTCTTCAGGGTCGTCTCCATTGCCAAATATGTATTTCTAATTCAGTTCTATTTACATCGCTCGTGGTTTCATCGTGGAACCATATCTCGTAAGGGAAAAAGGCTGGTGTCACCGGGCAACCACGCCGCGGGATGTAACAAAACAGCGGAAGGTCTCCGATATCAGTGCGACTAGTTTTGCACCTATCGCAATTGCCACAGCGCTGCGAGGATGGGTCTCCGTCGTGCGATCAGAGGGGCCCACGGTAACAAGGGAAGGTCCCCGCGAGAATTTAGTTGACCCAAGAGTAACTGAGCACGGGCACCTCAAAGGGCGCGGCAGTACAAGTCGCATTGAAGAACTCATCATGCACGCAGTTCAACGTGAAATCGGTGCTGCCGGAGTAGGTAATCTTGCTACCATTGGCGCACTCCAGCGCATGGCCACCGCCCAACACGTAGTCCATACGGCCAGTCGATGTCGCCTCGTTGGAGCTGCCGTAGAACGAGACGATCCGGCCCAGGCTGCGGTCTGCATATCCGCAGTTGGACTCGCCATGGGCAATGTCGTGAATGCGATAGCCGATGTATGTATCGCCGCAGTGCAGGCCATCCTCAAAATCGATCGCCAGCGTCTGGGGAGGGCCGTAGCCCCAGGGCTGATAGTTGGGCATGCCCGTGTAGCAAACGTTGACCATGGTGCCATTGCACGTGTCCGGGTTAGGCTCGCACCAGTCCCGGCCACAGAGACAGCCCTTCGCGTTCTTGTCGACCTCGCTATGAATGCAGTCCAAGCTATCGGAGCCATTGAACCAGCGGAAGTTGTCGACCGTCCAGGTCGGAATGGGACATCCTTCGGGAGGGGTAATAGAGCGAGGAGTGAGGGATCGTGTCTCGACAGACCGAGCGGTCACCGAGGCGGAGAGCGCCAATAGGCTGGTTAAGATGGTCGAGAACATGGTTCAGCGAGTGTAGTGAATTGAGATAAGTGAGAGGCTGCGCGGGATGAGAGTCTGTGATGAGCGATCAGGAAGCCCGAGCAGCGATCAGGGCGCCTTTTATAGACATCCATGGTAGCATTGAACCTTCTGTGACAAAAATCTAGAAGTCGGGAACGAGTGGCTCGAGCGAGTGGGCTGGATTTTGCGGGATGCAAGTCAGCCCGCTGGACCCTCTCCTGCTGAGACCGAACGAATAAGTGAAAAGGGGCGCGAGACAGTTGTCTTTGGGTCGCCCAAACCATTGGCGCGACCGCGGCGAATGCCGGGTCTTGGCAATGGGATCATATCCGGTTCTTCAGCACGAAGCTTGGTCACAATTATCTCAGCATCACCAACACCTTCTCGTCTTGCACCGAGACTCCAAACTGAACCCCAATACGAGGTCCCGGCCGTGACATTCGGCCGCCTAGCTGCAGTAGCGGGGTGACTGTCGTTCAATGCAACGACCATATTCCCGAAGAGACTCAGTGGTACGAGTTCATTCTATATTTAGCGCCATGTCTCTGAGCTGCAGGATGCAGCTTGTTAACCCTGCAGTGCAATCCTCCATCTGGCACAAACCGCGAAATCGTATAGCCATAGTTAGGGCATTGGGTATGCCACGTTCCGCTATGCGATGACAAGAGCCCTCTGAAGTCGTTCGACCCGGTCTTCGACCGGTTTTTCTCCCGAAGTAGATCCCTACCTGAACGGAGCTACTCCAGTGACGTCCCTCATTGGAAGTATCGGACAGGGAAACTTCTCACGGTGGTCCGGTAATTGTCCGTTCGGAGCTTGCAACCTGTTATTCTTGGCTGTACGGACGATAGCCAAGGACCCAGACTGACTAATCAGCCTGGTTGGAAGTGCTTCTGAAGGCAAAGCAAAGATTTCTTTCGAACGAAGGGTTTGCGCTGCCGGAGACCGTGACGTCATGATTCATCATGTCAGGCACGGCGCAGCCCTAAGAAGAGGATGTTCTTCTCTTCTTCTCCCTCTTCTACTACTTCCTCTTTTCCTTCTCTTCGGTCGCCTTGCCTCGTTTGGCTTTGCTTTCCTGATGTGCGGCCAGGATAATTTAGTACAGTATCACGCTCATCATTCACTCGCGGGCAATCCTGCCCTAGGGATATTCCTGGTAAGTCCGAACCTTTCACCAGGCAAAACGTCCCACCGACCGCTCATCGCACGAGAAGTGTGGACACACACCTAGACCAGATACTATGCAGGCATCCGAGTGCCAAGTTTTAGAGAAGGGGCGCAATACTGACACGGAGATCCAATCAAGTAGTGGTCGACCAAAGCATCTATCTAGTCAGGAATTCTTGTCTATGAGTAGTCGGAGAAGCACCTCTCTTGACTGGGAACGACGCGCCAGATGGAGCAACAGAGTTACCATCGTGACCTGCTCCATGATCTACTTAAGGTGATGCGATCGGTAGACGACTCGCATGCCCAAGGCCTATTTGATTTGCTGCGGGCGGATTCGTCCGCAGAACAACTTCGGTCTTACATTGACCGGGCCTTGGATGAAATCCAGATCTCCGATCACGATGATCAAGCCATCAGTAGCCTTGAACATCTCCGGGAGAAAGTGAATGTGTCCAGTGGAGCGCCACCGTCTCGGCCCACGGTTATGGACCTCAATTATCTGTGTGATATTACACCCTTCCGCGTCCCCGCCAAACCGTGGACGACGGTGACGAACGACGACAATCTGGTGTCCCATCTAGTATCCTTGTATTTCACTTGGGACTATCCCTTCTATGCTTTCGTTGATCAAAGAGCGTTCATTCGCCATATGACCCTTGGAAATGTCGACTCCGACCTTTGTAGCCCGTTCCTCGTCAACGCTCTTCTCGCAAACGCATGCGTAGGGACTCTTCTACTCCCCTCCCTAGCACGTTACGGGTGATACTAACGTCACGGCATGGGACAGTATTATTCGCAGTACGCCGAAGCGTATGTTGTGCCAGGGGTCGTCGCCAGCAAGGGACGCAATTTCCTGGCCGAGGCGGAACGATATCTCCCAAGTCATCAACTGGAAAAGGGTGGCGGGGTCCGGCTGGCGTCATTGCAAGGGGCATTGCTCCTATATGAAAGGTAGGTAGCCACTCCCCCATGCAGGAAGGATCCGGAGGGTAAACGTGACCGTCCATTGTATGGGCACCAGATACGCCATGTCGGGAGAGGACGACCTCGGCTATACAATGCTCAATCTTGCGATCGAGATGGCGGAGGCACTTGGCATCATCAACCGGGAGCCGCTCGATCTCAGCAAATTGCAGCTGTCCGATGAAATGATCACATCCGTGAAGCGAACGGCATGGGGGGTATTCCAGGTCGATACGTAGGTCTCTCTCCACTCAGGGTTGTCGGTGTTTCCCAGCCCTTCTGAATGCGCGACACTGATGTCGCCGCGACCACAGGGTGGTTCATACCAACTTTTTGAAGCCGAGCCGGGTCTCCAACGTCAGTCTCGACCGTATTGACCCGAACGAGACCGGTTCCGGGGACGTATGGGTTCCATATCCGACTGACAAAAGGCCGCGACAGTCATGGCTCAGCCAATATTTCGATGAAGCCTGCAAGCTCTCGTATCTTGCCCGTGATATCTCACATCACCTCTACCATGAGACCACCACTGAGACGGACCAATATCGACAGAAACAAGTGTTCTTCAATAAGCTCCGCCAGTGGGAGCGTGCCCTCCCGGATAGCTTCCAGGTGGTTAAGAGACCCCCGCCGCATGTGCTCCTACTCAGGTTCGTCGCTCGTCTGTCACCACTGCCCCCGCCGTTTACTGAACAGGTGGACTGCTGGGTGTAGGATGCGGTATCATGTACTCCTGATTGGCCTGGCACTGGATGGCTTCGGTGTCCAATCATTCTTCCTGGGGTCCGAAGACCAACGACGCATGATGGACGAGGCTGCCAACGCAATCAGTCTCGCATCCGCGCGAGAGATTTCGGCTCTGGCACGGATTCATCGGGAGGAATACGGTATGGAGCGCGCTCATCAGTTCGCTACCTATGCGATGATGCTTGCTCTCTTCACCATGATCGACGACCCTTCCTTTGACGTCCTCAGTCACGACTTCTTATCGCTCACAAGCGCATTCTCCATCACAGCCAGTCGGTCCCCAGTGGGCCGCTATCTGTTCCACATGTTCCGCCAGTCGGTTCGATCTCGAAACCAAGAGGAGCGGGTCCTACAGTCGGATGCAGTCTTCGACGAGGTGAAGGAGCTCTTTGGACGTCACCCTTGGCCCCCGTTACCGGATCGATGGGGTGACTATGCCGACGGGCTCGAACGGTACCTGGGAACCTTCTCCGGCGGTTCCTGGAACTGCACGGCCTCCGGGGTCCGTGACATGCTGGAAAAGTACGAACGTCTGAGTCTGGGGAACCGCGGCAATTCCCACCCGCGTCGGCCGTCCTCGCCGAACGCCGGGTGGGAGCCTTGATCAAGTCTCCATGCCCCCGTAGTCGTCCCCTTTCTGCTTTGTCCGTGGTTCATCCGTAGTCACATCAATCGGCCCTCCGTGGTGTTCCTTCCCTGGGCAACCTGGGTTTCGCCGGTAGAGACATGTATCCTCGCACGCATCGTTTGTCTAGCGATTGTGCTACTCCTTGTTTGTTGACCACCGTTGTATATTAGCCCCTCGCATTGTAAGATCCCCAAATGAGGCGACGTGATGTCGCAGTTATGATTTGACCTGACTATGTCTGGGTGTTTCGTCGTGGTCAAGCTCACTGTAGGTACCTCTTCATACCATCTCTGGAGAGATTTATCATGTGCACTCCATGTGACCTGGCGAGGGATGGACCACGTGATTACCGCAATTGGAAAGAGCAACACATATCCATCCATGATCCTACGGGTAGTCCATTGTGCTCCGGACCACGAACAGCATGACCATACTCATTAAACCAGTATACTGCGTAATGTTCACTCGAGTTCTTGTTAAATTCACGCATGATGTTCTATCTAGGGACTGATCGAGGGCCATGTCTCACTGGTTGACCTACGGACATTTATGATACTAATATGCCGTAGGCAGATATATAAACTTCGGATCGGAGTGGAGCATTACCCATTCATCTACACAGGAGGTCTCCGAACACATACATAAACTTCCGGCCTCCGAAGTGACACTCTATTACCCCTATTACGGCATTTCAGACGATAATTAAAGGGATCGGATCACCTCTGTCGAGATCCTCCGCTAAGCAATACTGTTCCCGTGGTTGGGCAAGAGTTGATTATCTCGGAGATCCCGCCGGGAAGATCATCAGCCACGGGGACGGAAAATCTTCCGAATGCCGAAGAAAAACAAAATGAATGACGTCAAGGACATCCGACGTCGTCCCCGCAAACAGTCGAAGATCCCGAACGTGCAAAACATGTCGGATATGGACTTCTTCATCCACCACAGGCGTCAGGTTCACGCACGAGCTTCCTGGCGATCTGTGGAAAACTATCTCCCCTGAGGGAAAAAAGAAATACAAAAAAACAAAAAAGAAAAGAAAGAAGAAAAAAAAAAGAAAAAAAAGGGGACGGTAGTAGTTGGGAGGCAAAAAAGAGAGACCATCATTGACTCTGGTGGGTCTGGAACGGATAAGTCGGCAGGAACGACTGAAAAAAAGTAACAGAAAAAAGCTTCGTGAGGGTTCTCCATTTCGAATCATTTCTAAGCCACAGGCAGTAGCTGTTCGTCATACTCTCTAGAAGGAAAATTTTTCTTAGTTCGTTCTGGGGTATTTATCTTCTGGCCGCCGGGCGGATTTGGTGCATGTCAAGCGTGACCACCGGACTCCCTCCTCCCTCTCTCACCAGCGGTCAAGATGGTCTATGATCCGAATGGGGACACGGCCATGGGCCAGAGCAAAGAACGATTGGAGTCGTCCGACTACGCCGAGAGACCCCCGACTTCCGGCACAACCGATTCGACCTCCACCACCAGCTCTGTGGATTATGACCCTCAGTTGCATACCCTTCGTTCGCGCGCCACCGAGGTTGATCTCGAACGCCATACAACCAGGGCCTCGGATGCCCTGAGCCGCATTCACACCCAGCGACTCCAACATGCCCTCACCGTCGGTGAAAGCGTCAAGTCACATCCCTCCAAGGCCCCATTGCCCCCATTTGGCGCCGGAAAGCCCTATCCGCCCCTCTTACCGGCTCGAGAGGACTACGTGGTGGAGTTCGACGGGAAAGAGGATCCCTTATACCCCCAGAACTGGCCGCTGAAGAGAAAGTAAGTGATGGAATTTTTCCCCCCGTGTGGTCCACCCGGTGGTGCTGGTTCGTCAGCGGTTCATGTGCTCAACAGTCACTTTGGTGTTCTAGAGTCTATATCAGTGCCATCCTCGCCTTCACCAGTATTTGCTCGACCTTCGATTCCGCCATCTTCAGCGCCTCCAGCAGAAATGTCGCACAAGCGTTCGGCGTCGGTCTCGAAGTCTCCACGCTGTCGAGTTCCTTGTACATCATCGGGTATGCGTCCGGACCCTTGATCTGGGCTCCCATGTCGGAACTTCAGGGCCGTCGCTTACCCATCGTCATTGCCATGTTCGGATTCGGCATCTTTAACATCGCCGTCGCCGTCGCCAAGGACCTGCAAACCCTGATGATCTGCCGTTTCTTCTGTGGGATTTTCGGCAGTTGTCCGCTGGCCGTCGTCGCCGCCGTGTTCTCCGATATTTACGACAATCGCACCCGTGGTGTCGCGATCGCCATCTTCTCGAGCACGGTGTTCTTAGGTCCCCTCCTCGCGCCGTTCATTGGTGGTTACATCAATATGTCCTATCTGGGCTGGCGGTACACCGCGTATATCCCGGCATTCATGGGGTTCTTTGCGTTCGCCCTGAACGTGTTCTTCTTGAAGGAATCATACCCCCCCGTCATTCTGATCAGCAAGGCCTCGGAACTGCGCCGTCGGACCAAGAACTGGGGCATCCATGCCAAACAGGAGGAGATTGAGGTCGACCTGAAAGACTTGATCATCAACAATTTCTCCCGTCCGTTGCGGTTGCTTATCCACGAGCCTCTGATCCTCGCCGTGACTATCTACCTGAGCTTTATCTATGGCTTACTCTACTGTTTCCTGACGGCCTACACGCTGGTGTTCCAAGGGGTCCACGGCATGAACGCGGGCCTGGGTGGACTGCCCCTGTTCGGTATGGTCGTGGGTTTGTTCATCGCGGCGGGATACATCATTCTCTCCAGTGGAGCGTACAATAAAAAGCTCGAAGCGAACGGGGGCATCCCCATTCCCGAATGGCGTCTTCCGCCGGTGATCCTCGCGGGAGCGCTCTTCGCAGCGGGATTGTTCTGGTTCGGCTGGACGGGCTTTACCGATAGCATCCACTGGATTGTACCGACCCTGAGCGGTCTCTTCACCGGATTCGGACTCCTGATCATCTTCATCCAGCTGTTTAACTACCTCATTGATACGTATCTGATGTTCGCCGCCTCCGCCATCGCCGCCAATACCTTCGTTCGTTCCTTGGTCGCGTCCAGCTTTCCGCTCTTCTCCCGGCAAATGTTTAACAACATGGGGATCCAATGGGCGTCCACGCTCCTGGGCTGTCTGGCCGCGATCCTGGTGCCCATCCCCGTCATATTCCTCTTCTTCGGCAAGCGACTGCGCATGAAGAGCAAGTTTGCGCCCATCTACGAGAAAGCCGAGGAGCCGATCAGTGACGAGAATGAAATTCTCGCCGAGACCAATGGGCCCATACGGGAATAACATGCGACAATCCACAAATAACTTCACGCCTATCGTCCCCCGTTAGATACCGCGGCGTATAGAGGGGGTCTTAATCCCTTTGAAAAAAACAAGCAATATACCCCGAATTTGTCTCAGATAATCTTAGTTTAGCATCTAATGTAATCATAGCATCTTTTATTTCATACTAGTCGAGACTCCGACACTTCATGGACTTCGAGATCGTTGATCCAATACAAGTACTAGTAGGCACCCACACTATGCAGACCTCTACATACATGATGTTGTGATTTGAGACGAAAGTCACCCGCAATTGGGCCATCCAAGTGTTGGTTTTCTCTGCTGTCACATCGGATATCAAGATGTGTCATTCCGTTGACTACCTCTGGATAACGTAACGCAGGTGTCTAGCCCTGGAGACACGGTAAATCGCCCATATTCCCGTACCCTACACGGTTACATCACAATCCCTGCTGGCCTGGACAATTGTTTTGAAACAACATGAGACCAGGGGGTTACACCGGAGGGTACAAGAATGATATCGCATTGCCGTTACCAGCAGGCAACCCGCCAGGAGAACAAAGAGAGGTATTTCATGTCTTATATCATAGGAGAGACTCATCGAGGGTGAATCCGTGGATACTACAGGAGCACGTAGAGTTGGGAGTCCATACCGATTTAGCCTTCCTATCTATACAGTCTAACCGCCAACCCTAAGGACCGATCAAAGGAAGTGATACGTTCGGTACACAGGATCTCATTACGCGGCAACGGCCAGACCTTGCCATCGCCAGGCCGTGGCATATAGTTGGTATGATACTTGAATCATTGCGCAAGCCAGTCATAATAAATCCATGATCCACCACTTACAAATGACACAGAATGAAGTCATATAAAGGCTAAGCAATTTTCCCCTGTTCGTGAGGCTTACCCTACCTCGGGCAGCGGACCTAGATGCATTCCAACTCCATCGGTGGTCCTTGAGGTTAGCGGCACCCCGGGGCCCAGATCTTTCGCTCAGCAGCTGTTGGAACACTGACAGGCATTGGGCGTACAGCGCCAACATCGGAAGCCAAGTCGACCACAGAGATTCCTGCATTGAGCCGGAGTCAGGCCACCACATGCTTGCGTCGCAGATACAGGGGCTATTGTAGTTTCTTAGTGCAAGCCCGGTACCCTAGTGATGATGCTTGAGCACCTACAAGAATTGATAGAGACATCATCGGGGAAGGAGGCATCCTGGGGGAAGGCCGTGTTTTCCGTGGCCTGGAAGGGCTCTGTCGCAGCGGCAGCGGCCAGAGTGGCACAAGCGGCAAGGAGAAGTGCAACCTTCATTGTGAGGAGTTGGCGATAGAAAGCAATGCTTGGGATGCTCGTCACCAAAAGAGTTACTCAATTGAGCAGTACTGACAGCAAGTGCTGTTTGATGGGGGAACTAACCTGTATTTATATCTCGATGATGATGTCTGTTGGGTGCATGTGCCAGACATGGCTATAGAAACCATGCCATTATCAAGTGACAGACCCCCTCAGCCCGCACTCGACAACATTCTTGTGATACATAAAAAGGTTCTAAAGGCGTTAACTGCGGGGTTGGAGGTCTCCAATCCAGCTCATATGCTTGGGCTTCTAACCAACCCGGCCAGGTGTAAATGAACTCAAGACAAGCCCGATCACGACTATCCCGCTATGAACTAATTACTGTCGCATTCATATCTAAGTGATGGTCGCATTGCTCCCTGTATCTGACGTATAGGCAATTCCAGACCCACTGCATGCGTCAAAGGTATCGGAGAAAGGTTGTCTGATCGTGGCTTCGAATCTTCTCTACACATTCTTTCCCGCACTTTATGTCACTGTTGGAATACATATCTCGCGTCAGTGGCGCAGTCCACTCCCTGGGCACGAACAGAACGAGGGGTCCATGTTGTGCTATCATGGTCCTTGAAACCTGAGACGGTCTCATGATATGCCTCGTGGCTCGGGCATGCAACACGGCATGAGATTACCACTAAAGTGGTTTCGAGGGTAGATGTTGATACCTTTACTTTGAGGTTTCTTAGTCCCCAAGACATTGACGTTGGGCATATTGTTTGCATGGGTATCTGTTTCCAGATGTCCACATGATGGCCCTGCTTGTGTGAATTGAAATGCTCCGTCATGGTTTGGGGAATGACTTGTAGACATGCCGTCATACTATGAAGACGTAGTATCGCTCTGCATATTATTCCTTTATGGGTACTCTTGTGTCGCCTCAAAGTACCACAGTTACTCACTCGTCGGACCGTCATATCTAACATTCAATCGTAATTTATACTCTTGTTGTTGCAGCCGGTTCGATCTGTATGGCATGAATCTCTTGCTCACTACCCCTGACCGGTTGACTGTCAAGCCATTGTTTCCTCAAATGACAACGAGGCTGTAGTCGTGTATCAGCTGAGGCGCTTTTGCCTTCATACAGTTGGTCGTCCAGCCCAGGTCACCCCCGCAGGCGCTACTCTTTTGCCCCTTTTGTACTCTCCATAACAGGACTCTTGGGGAGTAAATCCTTCGAAAGAGCACCCACTGGTAGGGATCTTCAATGTGGGAGAGGTGGAAATGCGGCACGGTGAATTATCTGTCAAAAGCATATGCAAAACATGAACTTAGGGGGGGGGGGGGCATTGATGGTGGGTCATGGGCCACCGGATAATTTGCAAGCCCCCTCTCGTAGATCGTCACTCATCGAGTCCACCCATGGAAGGAATCATCTGCCATGGCGGCACAACATCGAACTCGGCATACGGAGAGGATATGCGGCGGGGCAAAGAGATACGCACTGCAACGGTGACACCAATTGCTCTAGTCCTAGATGTCCAGGGACCTCTTGGCTGTAGCATATAAGGGATACCGTGACGTCGGACAATATTCAAAAGTAAGGGGAATGGTATATGCAAAGAATCAGCCCGTTGATATAATTAGGGCCATGGGTTGTACAACATCAACAGCCGTGGGGCTAGTCATACCCTCCTTTAGACCTAAGCTGGTGGTCAGAGCTGATGGTAACACGAATACGGCACGGCACACGGTAATGTCTCAAAGAAATAGACGGCACTTGGACTCCAGGGTTACATGCATATCCCTTGACGGACTGGCACGCCGTCCACTGGGTAGCGCATAAGAGACAAGCAGCAGCGACAGATCCGTGCGTACGTTTTGCCGAATACTGATTCTTCCTTCTTACCCCTCTGGCTTCTCTCCCTTCATTGGGCGATAGAAAAAATTCGCGGCGGTTAAACCTGGATATTGTAGCTGAGCGGAAGACGAGCCTCGAGGTTCATCGCCCTAACCAACGTATATCCACATCATGACTGGATGAAGTCACATAATACCATGGTCTTCAGATTCCAGAAAGACTCCACCAGGTTCACGATGGGGATAAATATCTCCTTCTCATCGTTGACCGTCCTCTTACTTAATTCCATGCCGTGAACACCTCTAAAACTGGCCAGGGGTAATCGACATACATGTATATTCACCATTTTGGTAAAAATGCTCCTCATTGAGACTCGCGTGGCCCTATTTGGCATCCTCGGCTTATGCTCCCAGGTTGCTCTCCTTGCCTCCATGCCGAATCTCGCCTCGCCTGCTGCGGTTTCGGATGATATAAGCCCTGCCGACCCGATAAGCCCTCTCACGGATGGGTCGGTAAAGGCAAGTCTTCATCCCCACTACCGCTGTACCAACAACGTGGCAATCCATTTGCTGACTGGATCTGCTTCAGGGAACTTGCGTAGGACGTTTCCACGATAGGCGTTGCATTTGTGTTCCTTTCCACGTGTGCAATTGTCGAGTGAGTGCAGGCCACTGCGTCTGTCAATTGTAGGTGTGGGAAGAATCATTTGAACGAGGTAGAGTCGAGTGTGTCGTTGGTTTCCCATGAAGGCCTGGCAGGAAGTTATCAAACTCTGAATGGATCTTTCTTGTTTTTTTCTTTGCTTTTTTTTCCTTTTTCTCTTTTCCGTTTTGTTTCTGCAATTATCCTCTTCTATGACTGACTGCCCCATAAACTACTAGTACCTGGGCTAGACGTGTGATATGGAACAAGTAAGAGAGTGACTGAGCTACTGCGAGAGTACGGCGGCTAGTACCATGAGCCCTCTTCGGCGCTTGTCAAATCAACCGGTGCCGGTGGCCTAAGCGCAGGATGCCGCGAAGGCAGATCCTTGTTTCTCTTATGCATCGACTCGGAGCGGGGCAAGCAAGATGAGGCGCCGATTGCGTGATCTACCCCCGTTTTCTGCTTCTCGTTGGAGCGCTTCATGTTCCACCCTCCACACAACATACCATCATCAACCATGGTTACCACTATTGAGCCTCAAGAAGATGCTGAAAGGCCGTTGCTCGCCGATTCGCCAGAGCCAAACTATGAAGCCGTAGCAGCGCCCGCGGGCGCGTCGGATGGAGCGCCTCGCGCCACGTTCCGGCGAAACCTGGGGGCCATGGAAGCATTTGGCATCGTCATCAGTATCGTGATCGGTAGTGGGGTCTTCACATCTCCTGGTGCTATCGATACGAACGTTCCATCACCCGGCGCTGCTCTCGTTGTGTGGCTCGTGGGAGGGTTACTGGCTTGGACGGGGGCGACAACGATGGCCGAACTCGGCACAGCAATTTCCGGTGAAGGTCTGCATTTCCGACAGCAAGCTTAGCTGCTTAATTGCCAGGCTCATAGGAGACTAACCCAGCCTACAGGGGGAGTCCAGCCGTATCTGCAGTATGTCTTCGGCGACATCCTCGGCTTCCTCGCCGCATGGACGTGGATCATCGCCGTGATGCCGGCGACGCTCGCCATCCTCAGCATTGTTTTTGTTGAAAGTATCTACTCTGCTGCTGGGATAACTAATCAGGCGGCTTCGATCCAACACAAGCTTCTCTCCATTCTGGTGTTGATCGTGATTGGGGTAGCCAACTCGATCAGCACAAAGGTTAGCACACGGCTGAGCAGTTTCTTCGTGACGACGAAATTTGCTACAATCACTGGAATCGTGCTTGCAGGACTCCTGGTAGTGATTGTCCATTTATCAAGCACACACTGGGACGGGCCAGCAACGGACTGGTATACGAAGTCGTGGTTTGGCTACCGGGACTCCCTCACTCCAGATGGACAAGAGATCCATTGGAGCGATCTGGCTGGATGGGAAATGCTCGGCCACTATTCAGCTGCGCTTTATGGTGCACTGTGGGCTTACTCAGGCTGGGACAAAGTAGGTATCCGCAGCTCACCGAGAGAATGGCACAGTGGAACTGACACCCCCGACTGGAAGGCTATCTACATTACAGCAGAGTTGTCTGCACCGGCTTCTCAGCTTCCCCTCGCCATTAATATGGCGGTTCCCATCGTTATTCTTTGCTTCATCGCAGCCAACACCGCGTACTACATTCTTCTTCCGTGGAGCGTAGTTTCAACAACAGATAGCGTTGCCGTGGTATGTCCCCGTACTATCTTCCGTAGATTCATGTCTAACGAACGGTGAGACCGCTATTACGCATCTTTTAGGTCCGGTAGCGGGCATTATCGCAGCGGTCTTGATCTGTCTTGTGGTAGCTGGGTCCTTGCTGGGGAATTCGTTCGTCGCCGGTCGCATGGTCGTTGCAGCGTCTAATTCGAACTGGCTGCCGCAGTTTCTAGGAATTCTCGGACGGTTGGGCCTTCCATCCACTGAGAATATTGCCTCTGCACTTTCGTCCGACTTAAGCCATTCGAACGGTAAATCGGACGCGCCGATCAACGCGATCGTCTTGTCTACCGCGCTTCCTATCTTCTACATTCTCTTCGGGGACTTCCGGGCCCTCCTGACCTTTAATGGACTGGGGGAGTACACGTTCTTCTTGTTGACTGTCGTCGGAGCGATCATCTTGCGATTTCGCGAACCAGATCTACACCGTCCCTACAAGCCCTCTATTATTATTCCCATCACCTTTGCCATAGTCAGTGGATTTGTGGTGGTGCGAGGGGCTATTTTTGCCCCTGTACAAGCTTTGGTCCTGCTCTCGCTGTGGATAATTGGAGTGGGATATTATGAGGTCCGGAAAAGATGGGCAGTGGACCGAAATGCATGATGCGCGACAGCCAGAGAGGTATATCGAGCTGGCACGCAAGGGCGATTGGATGAGTTTGTCGTCCGGGACGTATATACATCACGTCCCAACACAGCCATGCCTTTCTTATCCCCGTCTACGGGATTCTGAAGTTGAAAGCTTTGAGTGATACGTCGTCTTCAGAGTACAATTGCCTAGTAGTGCAGAAAAAACTCGATCGGCTGCAGGGTTTCTAGCTATATTGAAAGGGAGGAACCCTCTCAAGCACAAACAGGACCGGAATTGGGTGGAGATGCCGAGCTCGTAGGATTCGTCTGTGAGCAGCCGGCGACAAGCCCCCCCGCGAAATCGTCCACGGCCGCATTGTAGGCGTTACCGCAGTTTGGGTCACTGTCAGCGTTGCATGGTTAGCATCCGCCTCAAACTTAGCTAATAGGTCCATATGGGTTCAGCTTGCCTTGCACCTCCGCTAGCATCATTGAAATATGAGCAGATATCATGAGAGAAGCAGTCCTGTGTGTACACGTTCCCTAGCGCGGTGCCAGAGCAGCCTGCACCACAGCGGCCGTTGCAAGAATAGCTATGCGATAGCCACGCTCATTAGACAGCTGATTTTATGTTTCACGGCGCAGAAAATACGTACTCTCCATTGCCTGCGCTGTTGGCACCGTAATTGCTCCCGACCACTCCAACAAAAGAACAGGTTTGCCCGGCACTATTGGTCCAGGTTGCCGTTGCTGATTGCCCGACTGTGAGGCAGGTAATAGACCGTTTGCCTAGGTTGCTGGAAGGGGCAGAAGGTACGGCCATGCTGGCCAATGGGAATAAGAAGAGTATTTTATAGAGCATAGACATCTTGAAGACTGAGACACGCCTCGGTGCAGGAGCTGAATATCTGTGCAAGGTACCTCAACGCGGCGTCACACGTGTATTTGAATGTGCCGAAGCAATAGTCACATTACAGGCTTCGATCTCCATCAACTCCTTTTTCTTCATTTTAAGCTATTCTAGTACCTGGTATAGATCGGCGTCGTACTCTAGCTGTATACTATCTGAGCATGGGCTCATAGGGCCCGGAGATATTCTCGGAGCCCTTATTCTTCAGGCTTTACCGTTCTCAGGCTCTTGGCCGGTCCATATGCGGGGTCTGCAGAATTAGGGCATGGCATCATCCTTAGTAGAATGGCGATCCCCCGAGCCCTAGCTTGGCTTGCTATATGGCTGTTCTGACATCTTTGGCGCATTGTCCGCCCACTAGCAAGACGTAGCTGTCTTTTCATTGGCGCATTTGCCATTCCAGGCACGGCAATTGTCTGACATACTTGGCATTTCCTTTCTCTCAACCAGTCTACCACTGGTGCCTCTCAATTTCCCACAAGTACACGCTTTAACTAGTGTATGCTGATTGGGAGAAACTTGACGACAATTTATTCTGACTCTCCTATATACTTTATGTATCAACGTGCCTAATAAAAGGAGAAAAGACCCCGGAGGAATATCCGCTTTCGGTCCCTCGCAAAGGCCGCCAATTGCGACAAGTTGCCAGGTGAAAATCAAATTGTAGGCCTTATGTCTCACAGTGCTCCTGATGATTTTGTTTGGGATGCTGTTGGCTGAAGTACGCAGAACGATGTCCGATGCAACAGCTTGGCAGTGGGCACTCTCAAGGTCCTATCTCCGTGATGGAGGCTCGCCCATCCATATCAATATATGCACCATGCAATTTGAGGAGCCCTCCTATCAACAATTTCCATGGAACGAGGACATGTCGCTTGCTGCAAACAAAAGATGTATCGGGTGTGTAAGTAGATAGATAGTGAAACAATTCGCGACTTGAATATTGCTCATCGCTAGTGAGATCAGTAGGGAAAGCGAACGACTTCATACCGTGCCCAACACATTTCACCTGTGGCCGAGGAACTTTTCAGTGAAATATGAGCCTCTTCAGCAACAGCCATCCCTATATCGCTTCTCCCATTCCTCAAATTTAAGCCGTTGTGGGGACCTCCAGGTCCTTGCATTATGAAACATCTGGGGCTCCCAAGTGTTGCGGGCTCAAACAGCTGCGATATCCCCAAGTTCCAGGACTGTCTCACAAATCGTACCTCCATATCTATGTAGTCAATGAACCTTACCTACGGCCACATTATCATATGAGTATTGCGTTTTATTGATAGCCAAATATCCAGAATACATGCGCAGGTGATTGATCACAATGGTGGATAAAAGAATTCACACGTCTGCTTCTTTTCATTCGTTTTTGTGCTGAGTCCTATGGCTGCAAAGTTATCCGGTGGCGGCGCATTCATAGTTATAATTCGCTATTACCGAGGCATGCGTAAATAGTATCGCTGGGTAGTGATACTGCGCGAGTTAGCGATGATCAACTGCTAGGTATAAGCGTATCGTCGTATTGCTGGGACTCGTTTGTCCCCGGGTGTTATTATCGGCATAAGGAACACTATGGCTGTCTGCACAATCGGACTCTCCAGGCATTTTCTAGGAGCATTAGTCCATCTTAAATTTGGCTCGGCTGTCGGATGTTCTTCGGACGCTATCTTACCTGGCATATTGTGCCTGAAATTTGAGCCCTGCGGTGGTGAAACAGGATCACCTCGGATAGATGAGTGATCGACAAAGGCACTTGAATATACCACAGTCTATGCCGGTGAAGATAGTGAAAGCCCGTACTTTCAGCTCGATTCAGTATGAAACAGCTCTTCCGGGTGATCATGCACCAATGTCTTCAGGTTACTGGAACACATAGTTGCCCGATATGCCGATTATTCCATTGCTCAGAGGTATTTAAACCAGACGGCCACGCATCGTGGACATCATCAAGATCATCAAGCAACCATCTCATCACTTTACATCACAGTCAATCTATTATTCCCCTAGGTTATAAACCAGACCGTACCGTCAAAATGAAGTTCTCTATCTCGTCTGCGTTGCTGGTCAGCGCCACACTTTCCTCCGTTGGCAATGCCGCTTTCCCAAACGTCCCGGAGACGTGTTTGGAGATTCCCCAAGTCCTCGGCCAAAAGCCCTTCAAGCTGATGCAATACTTCCATACACAGGTTTGTGAGAAGGCCAATTGTACTGCCACAATCAACCAGCACAATCAGTATCTCCACAACAACGTCCTCCCACAACTCATCCAGGACGTAAACACCAAGCTGGGTGTGTCCGCCAGCGAGCAGGCATTGTACAACCAAACGAGCACCCAGCTCATTGCAGCAGTGCAGAAGAGCTGCGCAGCTGAAGGAAACAAGCCTCTCTGCAACAATCCAGAAGGGCTGTTTGACTATGGCGCCTGTGCGTTCAAAGCCTCCCAGCCAATTCTGGAGAAGCAGGTCAAGCAACTTTCCAGCTCGGTTCAGCTTACTGAGGAAAAATGCCAACAGATCAAACAGCTGGACTCGGACCAGACTGCATGGTCCAAGACTCTTCCTGGATACATTGACCGATTCGCCGCGATGTGCGAGAAGGACAACTAGAGGTAGGTATTTTACCGAAGCACAACTGTCTCTGTGATAATAATTGCTAATTGGGTGTAGTTGGCTGTCTTGTTGTCGATCCTCCCGTATGGAGCCGACTTCTGAAGCTGTGGGGACACAGCGTTAGAAGTCCGTTCCCATGAGGTGCTAGCCAGACTTTGAGAATATTTATATGTACCGTGTCACTCGTTAAGATGTTAGTTAGGTCACTATTGCAAGCAATGATTGAGATCCAAGACAGTGTCAAATTGTCTCTCCCCGTGTGTGAATGTCTTATAACCGTGTCGTTATGCTCTCTTGCAATGAATTCGATCGAGTCATAGTATTGACTCACCTGTATCGAGTATAACAAGCAGACCGAGCTGGTTCAAGCAGCCGATGAAATCCAATTATCTGAATATCAAGCATTCTGCTGTCGATATCATTGTCCATGTCACTAACCCCGGTTCTATCATACGAGCCAACAATGGGCGGGGTTAATTGACATGCCACCCTTTTTGCGAAGATATAATAGATTCGCTGATAATGTACTACTGTAGAAAGCACAAGGCCTTTGTCGACGCAGAGTGGGATTAATATACACATAAAAATACAGCGCTTCGTTTCCTTACACTATTCTGAGTCGTCCGATTGAAGAGTCCGTCCATTGATAGCCAGAAGCTCGACGTTACTATCATTGTCATGAGTGCCTGCTCAGATCCGGGCTCAAGTAAAGCAGCGACTTACAAGACCAGAGTTGAATTACCAGGGATAAATGGAGGTGCGCCCCTTCATTCTTTGTGAGCATGACGCGTACCAACAGTTCAAGCAAGGAGGACTTACCTTGCACCATATCCGTAGTGACTGCGCTCGCGCCAAGCAAAAACGGTTAGTAGAAGCTCCAGAGGGTACTCGCGCATAAAGAGATGCTTACGGCCCAAAGGTAAGGAGAGCCTTTTCACCAAGGCTCATACCAAGAATGCCAACCTCCCATCCTGGTGTATAGTTAGTGGAACTGCCACGAAGCTGATAGGGATGGCTATGTACATACCTTTGATGACCGTGCCCATGCCGATCTGGAACGTGAAGGGGATTCCTCGCTTGATACTGCTATCGAACCTGAGCGAGAGACATGATTAGAAAGCTATACAAGAATCTCCTGTGGGTTGTAATATATCTGGCGACCTACCGACGCCCGCGGTTCCATGATCGGGTCGGATCATAAAGATAGCCGTGGTAGTGGACCGTGACCATATCGCCGGCTTTGGGGTAATCCACCCCATTACCGGGGCGAATAATATCTTTAATGAAGTCGATGATACCCATTTTTGCATAAAAGTTGAACAACGAGGTGGACGACAGGAATCAATCCCACGAATTGTTCCAGCAAACATTGTCGGAAGACCGGGGAAACATCCCGAGGGTCACGTGGCGGCCTCCCCACGCGTCTTCCTTCTGAACCACAACTATGCGGTAGGAGGAGGTCGTCATTTTATCTCATTGACCGTGGGAATGTTGTATCTATAAAATCCAGGCATCCGTTCGTCTATGATGTGCGTGTATTGTGAGGTAAAAGCTTATTGAATGCTTGTCGCGACCGTGAATCCTATCAGAGGGAGACACGAGGTTGTATTCATTGAGTATCCTAGAGGAACCGTACCAAGAATATCGCTAATTAACCCAGTGGCTGCTGTGTTACCTGGTGTCCGGTTTTCTTATGTCGAAGGGCCAATCACTCAATTTTCCCCGTCGATGAGGAAGGATGGTCGTGGAAGCTACTAGGTACTGTTTTGGAGCATTATGAAGATCGTAGATAGCAAAGCAGGTGATGGCGCTTCGGGTACCGATCTCCAGGTAGTAGTTGGAAATCGTGGGGCCCAAGTTTGTATCTATTGAAGGACATTCCCTATGCGAGGAACCCAAGAGCTAAGCTCTTAAAGTGGAGCAGTCGGATGGTGTCCCCTTTAGAAACCCTGTAAACTGCAAGTGGGGCCTTATGTCTTAAGGTATAGGATGAACCCAGCTGAAGGATGAGCACTTCCCATGTCCGCTGATAGAAGGCAAAGCAAGGAGTTAGATTTCACATTTGTTCTCTCAAGGACGCCGATATATCAAGGATGGAGTACGGAGTACATACGTAGAAGTTAGGGTTGACCAGCCAACGACCTTGTATGACTTGTCACTTGGGCCTGTTCACCGCCCACCGCATGCGACATCAAGTATATAAATATATCTGATGTCATGATGAACCCCTTACAACTCCCTGGATGCCGAGATATAATACGATATCTATCCAGTCCAGTCAATCCTTTTGCTGTACCAACATTCACTTGGCTTGTATTAACGTCGATCCGGTGCAATTGACATCATGAAGTCCTATATACACTACGCCGTTCTCCTCCTTGCAGCTCCCTTGGTGACCGCGAAGAAGACCAACCTGCAATGGGCGATATGTGATTCAGACCCTCAGACGGTTCTTCGAAAGCTGGGACTGGGAACACCCGACCCTTACAAGGAGAATCCGATCACCTACTATGACACACAACCCCCGGTCTACATCTCCGATGGCCTCATGTTCCGCACCAAGACCTCAAAAGGCGAAAACATCTCCACGGTGAAAGTACGATTCCAGCAGGAAACCTCCGATGTCCCCGACTCCGCTGAGTGTGTCTGGGATCGCTACGGTGAAAATCCCACGTTTACCTGCGAGAAGCGATGTCCCTTGCGGGAATCTAGCATCTGGTGCGACCAACAAGTCGAGCTCGCGGAACATTACAAAACGGTCAACTGGGAGGAGCTTACGAATTATGGTCCGTATCACAATGCCAAGTGGAAGATGCGGATCGAAGGTTATAAAGCCAAGTTCGATGACGTCGCCGCCGGCTCACTGCACCTGATGGAAATCGAGGCCAAAATACCCAAAAAGAAGGCAGATAAGGCTTATGAGACAGTGACTCAATACTTGAAAAGCCGTGGGATTGTATTGTGTGACCCACAAGAAGGGAAAACTGCCAGGCTCTTCCGCGCCATGGGCTACATTGAGGATAGGGGAGACGATCTTTAAAGAACGGTGAGCTGGTTTTGTACTTGTGTCGGTGCCTCGGAGGCTCTCTAGGATAGTGTACTGGTGGTATAGTATACACTATAACGCCAGAAACCCTCATGCACGATTGAGTAATATGAACATTACAATTACTCATCTCAATTATATCTCATTCGTCGGCGTTACCATGGTATGTCGATTTACAGTGGCTTTGTTTCGAGTGGCGGCTCCAAGAAGAACCTATACCCGCTGCAATTCACGGAGAGTGGCTCACTCATAATTCTCCATCACCTGCTACTAAGGTTACTTTTTCAATTTTCGCTCTCAAGTTTCCTTGAGCTCTGAACATGGATTGATTAGCAGTTTTACGTCAGGGGTTTCGCCAGCCAGGTTCACCATCGCACAAATCGGACCCACCTGGGATGTAGCTGTGGAATGACCTCGTCTTGACGGGTACAGCCGGGATGGAACTGCGTTCGTATATAGATAGACTTCTCCCGACCATCTTCCAGCGGTCTCACTGATCCAACGTTCTCTCCTACAATTCCAACTCAATACTCATAACTTGGCAGCCAAGCCCGTCAGATCGTCGGAAGCATGATGTTCTTGAGGCCAACAACAAAGGGCCAAAACCTCCAGTGGTGTTGACACGGCGTTACTTCGGCGGGCATTTTCTTCTCTGAGTCTCGGTTGGTTTCCGCCTATAGTTCACAACCCTGTAGATATCTTGAGCCCTGCGTGCCCCATCGCACTAAGTGCTGGCGGGACCCTGTGCGTATTAGCAATAGTGACACAATGCGCAGTGCTAACGCTCAAGGGTATGGAAGAAAGTGGCATGACCGTAGCTTCATACAGGATGCGCAAGCTTATCTCAACTGTAGCCATGTTTCCTTCATGGTATTCCGTCGTCCATGTCATCTAATTGTTAATTAGATAGGGTGCTACCTCACTACGACGAGCTTTCGCGTGGCTTCGGGGTTTCTTTCGACATCCAGCAATCTCGGGCGGTGGAGTTTTCTTGGTCGCTGCACGTGCATTCGACGCAGCAAAGGGTCGCCCTAGAGCGATTCTGTCGAGTTGGACTACAATGGCTAGTGGGCAGATGCAGAAGCATGTCTCAGTGTTTGGAGAGATAGAGATGGGAAACTTGCTCTGCAGGCTGTTAATGCGCGATGTGTGGGTGGATTCCTCACGGAGTGTCCATTATGGAGGTTCCCACTCCCATTCCACTAAAAAGCCAATATTGGGTGGCCTCTTGCCTTGCAAGAAATGGCATGTTTAATATAATATTATAGGCGGCGGATTATGACCCACTTAAACAAAATATAGCTGTGTCTTCGGTTCCTTTCTGTTCTGGTCCAATAACCGGAAGAAAATGGGAGACAAGCGTCCTGTGATTTTCCTTTTAGCTGGAAGCAAGCAGATCGAAGATAAGAGAAGGTCAAAAAAATACAAAAAAATAATAATAAAGGTGTCAGGACAGAGCACAGGCGAAGGATTGCATTGATACTAGCTTTCTTTGGGAACCCTATCTCACCCTCTCATATTGACCAGAGCCATAGATCGGCCTTTTGGTACCTCGCTATCTCGCAATTAGCATTGAGTGCCAAAGCCCACCGAATAACATAACACGTTCTTCCCTCGGCTCGGAGGAAATCAGGCGATCTGTTCTTTGAAGGATGTTGCTTGGCAATATATTTGGCTGCTATATAACTCACTGAACTATAGCCAAGACAGAGCTTGATGCTTGGCAAGAGGAAGAATACAATATCTCGGGGCCTTGACCGGACTATTAGCAGGGGAAGATGCCACGGGACCGCAGGAGTGTGGGCCTTCATGAGTGTAGTTGCAGCTGCCATGGGGTAAATGAGGTTAATAGCTAGGGTTTCTCATGTTGATACGAGGAGTAGTTCGGAGATGGGACCGCTAGCCAAGCCTCGGATTCAGGCAAGTCAACATTGTGAGCCTTCAAGACATGATGTTATCCAAATCCCCTCTTCTATATCTATCCACTAACGACTAGGTGGGCTCAGCCAATATAAATATGGACGGCTTGCTCCTACGCCTGCTCTCTTCAGAGTAAACTCTCGCGTGCACCACACCTCCACGATCCAAGACGACTGAGCTTGACCATGTACCATCTTTTATTCAGTCTCCTGAGCCTGGTGGCGGGAACCGTTTATGCAGCTCCAGTTCCGGAGGTCTCCAGCGTGAACACTGTCCGCCACGGCCCTCCACCGGGCTGTCTCACTGTTGGCACCGCCGGACAGCATCATACCGTGGGAGCTGCACTGAGCGCCCTCGGCTCTTCATCCTCACCGGCCTGTATCTACATCGCTCAGGGAACGTACAAAGAGAAAGTTATCATTGACTACAAAGGCGCTTTGACTCTGTACGGTGAGACCTCAGACACCTCATCGTACAAGGGAAATGGTGTCACGATCACCCATACTATCTCTTCCGACGACGCTGGCACCCTGGATGATAGCGCTACACTGCGAGTGAGATCGAATGACTTCAAAATGTACAATATCAACGTGGTGAACGGATATGGGCCAGGTAAACAGGCGCTTGCGTAAGTGCACCCTTACTATGCTGATCCAGATATGCCAAAAGGTACCTAACCAGAGCAACGCGAGATAGACTATCTGCAGATGCCAACCACCTGGGCTTTTATGGCTGCCAATTCCGTGGCTACCAAGATACCGTCTTTACTAAGACAGGAACCCAATTTTTCTCCAAATGCTTGATCCAGGGTAAGTCGAATACCCTTTCGGTGGGATGCCTTTTTGACAACGACCGCAGGGTCGGTGGATTACATCTTCGGTGGTGGATCGGCTTGGTTCAACCAATGTGATATCCGCTCCACTGCTCCTGGTTATATCACTGCCAGCGGACGCGAGAAGGCCGACAATTCCTGGCTCGCCTTTGATCGCTGTACCATTACCGGAGCTGGCGGCGTGGACCTTAAGGAGAGGGTTTTTCTGGGAAGGCCGTGGCGGCCTCTTGCACGGGTTATCTATCAAAATTCGGATATGAGTGACGTTGTTTCACCAAAGGGATGGAGCCCCATGGCCAAGGGCGCCACTCCACTCTTCTACGAATTCAAAAACACCGGAGCGGGTTCGAGCACATCGAAGCGAGAATTTTTGTCGCCCATCGCTGCTGCTGTCACGCGAGAGAGTGTTTTGGGCAATGACGCTGCTCATTGGGTTGATGCGCGATACTAGAAGGTCACAGGGTAACAAACACGGCTCACAGAAAAGCCAAGGGGGGTTATGTTAGCCCAGTTTGGGGGGATCCACAGTTCTTGGGCGGGTTTGGGACTTCCCAGCCGTGTCTTGTGGTGCTATGAAATGACGAGGCTTCGAAACACTCTCTTTTGATCGACCCCGGAGAATTACTTGTTCCGCATCCGCAGGCTATTATTAGATGGAAATTAACGAAATCCACTTCCTGCTTCCATATTGCTCCGTGCATCATGGAGCTCTGTTCTTTGACTGTGAGAGAGCTAGATATGCACTCCTCCCACCAATTGAAAATGTGATGAAAGCCATGAAAGTCCATGTAACATGGAAACCCAACAATAGGCATTCGAGATCTCTTGCAGCTACTATACGAAATTATAAACCTTGGCAAGCAACTTGAACATCTCAGGAAAGTTCTCCCAAGCACCAGAAGGAACAAAGCTTATATGTGGGCCCTCAGTATTTAAGGACACTTTGGTGTTTTGTGCAGCCGTGGAGGACTTGTTGGGGAAGATCAACACTAGAGCAACCCCTATTGAGTCGATGGGGACTTCAGGCACTTCCAAGGCCCTCACGATCTATCAAGACGGAAGAGGTTATTAGTAATGTTGAGAGATAGTTAGTTAGTTGCCAGTACTTTCTTAGTCTCTAGGTACACTAGGTGTAGGTACCGACGTGGATCTTTTTTGTGCATTCCCCGTCCACACATCTTGTACACCATGTATAGCGGGAAACACCAAAAAATAACCTCTGACCAGAATACGTCAGAAGCCTGACTTAGAAAATCGGCGACTACTAGCCTCACAAGGGCCACTCACCACATGGCGAGCCGACTGTACGGAGGAGAAGCGAAAATGGTAACTAAACCCCGGCAGATGGGTTTATACGGAGTATTAGGGGGAACCGCAAGAAACTTCAGGTGGAGACATCAAGCCCTTCGATCCAATAACCCCGTCGAGATTCCGATGAAGGAGCACTAATCGAGGAAAGGCTCGTGCGGTAGAGATCCACTTTACTGCCCACGATTCAACCCGGCATTTGTGAGACGAACCCAGAGGATCCGGGCTGGCTGAGCTCAACCCCTCTTTTGCTCTGGATGATGGATTTATGGGCTGCTCTACGATAGGGAGGCTTTCCATGTTCTTCTTCAACAAGAGCTCACGCGTCCCAGATACCTCATACTCAGTATTGGGGTACATATGCCTTGATAGCATGGGCTTCTGATAACGCTAAGATGATATATGCGGCTCTATCGTTATTAAAATTGCCCGAAGAACCCCAGAGTTATTCAGTAGATAACCTTCAATTTGCTGTCGTTCCTGGGAAGTCATTCTTGGAAATAACCCAACAAGGTAAAATGGTGGGCCGCGACTGCACCATGCTGCATGTAAGCGAAATGAACCATGGCCTGAGTGCCCGATATAGTTAGAAGGGATGGTTTGACGCCCTAATGACTCGCGTAGGCCGAGGGAACCACGGATCAAGGCCTCGTGGTTGATCTCCACTCGGGTCAGATAAGCGAGATCCAGTTCCTTAACCTGCCGGCAAATACTAGAAGATCGCCGTCCGAGATTTTAACAATAAGTCTAGGCTCCTATCTTTTGGTTTTTTTCTCTTCCTCTTTACTAACGTCATTCTTTCTGTTACACGCTCGTTGTCTTTCCTTTTGTCCCTCCGCTATGGTTTATATCTAGAAAGCATGGTGTGCCGCGTCAAGTCATGAGGGAACCCCCAGCTTTGTCGTGCCATTTCTGTTACAGGTATTTGCTCATTCCTGATTACAAGAGACGGATATGATCCCCAGGAGAGGTAACTGTTTATCGGAAAATGAGTCCCTAACAGACGTAGGTCAAGTGCCCACTCTCGTTGAACGTCGAACGTAGCCCTTGTTAGGGTGGCATGCCCTCATGGAAATGGATACCTCCATGCCCCTAGTAGGGCGAAGTCGTGCTATTTTCACTGTCTGCGTGGTGATGATGTGCCTCTCGATCGTGGCTGTCATACTGCGTGTCTTTGTTCGATCTTATATTGTGCGAGCCTTCGGATGGGATGATACATTGATGGTAGCAGCGGTGGTCGGTCTACCATAAACCGCATGTCAGAACCACGGATTATGCTGACTGAGAGCAGGCACTGTTCACATTCCTGAATATCTGTTGCATTATTGGAACCAAAAACGGTGTGGGCCATCAGCTCAAGGACTTTACAAGCCTGGATACGCTGCAAAAAGCAATGCTGGTATGATAGAGGCAGACCCATGTGCCGTATAAGAGGTTTAATATAGAACAATGCTAAGAGACCCGCGCCGGCATCAGTGGTGGTGGTTAGGTCAAATGCTCTACATTTGGTCGTCGGCAGTCGCCAAGGTTTCCATCGCCCTGGCCCTTATTCGGTTGACAGTACGGAAGATACACTTGATTATTCTTTGGACAGTTATTGCGGTCGTCATTGCGATCGGTCTTATGTTCTGGCTCGTCCTGCTGTTTGACTGCAACCCAGTCTCTTACTTTTGGGAACGCCTTAATCCACTCAAGTCTGGGACGTGCTTATCGACCGATATCCTTCTTGCCATCGCATATCTTTACAGCGCAATTACCATCTTCTGCGATTTTACCTTGGAATATTCCCCGTCTTTTTGATCTGGAGCCTGCAGATGAACGGGAGGACAAAGGCTGCTTTGGGTGGGATTCTAAGCATGGGCGCCATGTTCGTCTCTCCTTGCGCATCTACGCTGCCGCCGTGTGATCCGTCTGTGCTGATATTATTCTTTAGTGCCAGCGTCGCTGTTGTGATTCGACTCCCGTTTCTGCAAAACTATAAAGATACGGACTTTCTTTGTAAGTTGCAACGAACCCACCATAGGACGTATCAAGCACTCCCCATATGGGATACCCTTTCCCGTGGATTGTGTATCTTGCGATCGATACTCATAGTTTTGTTAGATTCAACGTACCAAATTGCAATTTGGTCGGTCATGGAGACCGGCCTTGCTATCATCGCCGGAAGTCTCATTACACTGCGCCCTCTATTCCGTTGGTTTCTAGATGGAACCGTTTCTTATCCTCCAAGCGAACGTAGGGGGAAGTATCCCCTATCGAGCCTTACCGGAAATACCTCCAAGACCGCCGGCTCTCGCGACCCTAGGTATTGGCGTCCAGATATTACCTCGGATGATACCTCTACCTTTGTTGTGACGGCAGTATCATCGCCGGACCGTCTTCATGCTGATGATAATAGCAGTCAAGAGGTTCTCTACCCTGTACCGGACCCTTGGCTGCCCCCAAATAGTGTCAATGTGCACAAAACCTTCCGGGTTGGAGAAGAGGAGGCATGATTATTGCCCTATCCTTCCGCTCCATTGAGTATATGGTCAATTAAGGCCTGAGGTAGAACAGAGCTCAAACTAGTATTCCACACCTGGAGTATCTACTTATACCTAATAATGTAATGATGAAAATAAAAGTTTTTCTCTACTTCTGATAATTTGCCTTGTCATGCTTCAGCCCACTTATCCAGAAAGACATACTGATCTGTCTCTACCTCCCAGCCTGTTGGGATTCTCCATCTTACAATGCGGAATTTGTCATTATACCAGGACACACAGGCCTTATAATGTCGAGGATAACAGCGATGTTTACGGCGTGTACACATCTTCAACTATAAAACAGGCTCTTGTCCCAATGGCGAGTGCAAGGCAAGACGAAAGGCTTTGTATTCAACTATCAGTTATATCTAGCTGTATAATGAAATATCGGCCTTCGAATTCATGGTGAAACGTCAAGGGTTCAGGCTCTGGTTTGGGGTGCCGTCGATCAACCTCCCTAGCATTGTCAAGTCCACTTGAATCCTGATAAATCCAGCCAGCCTCTCCTATGAGCCCCTTCAATAGCACCTCGCATTCCAAAACGTATTGCCATTGGAGGGATTTGTATATTTGCGAATCTTGCAAGGATTCTTATTTTCCCGGCACTGCAGTAATCAGTAAGCGAACAAGTAGCATATGACAGCATATCTCTTACCGGCCACTTAGGGTCACATCCCCATTGAAGATCAATTTTACTTTGCTTAGACTTGGCCGGACTGGTCGGTGGGATTCTGTCCCGAGCCACGCATCTCCCGTATGTCGAGGTTTTTTTGTCAGCCATCGAGCATTCCTGTATGTAGTCAGCCATACGGCTTCTAGTCAGCGCGAGCATTGGTTGACTGACACCTTGATATGCTTCTTGTTCTTGTTTTATAGCATCGGTGAGTGGTGGTAAGACAGGCTCAGCGCCACCACCGGCTGGGGGTGCTCCGGCATGACTGACAGAGAGGATAGTAAAGGTCAAGAAAGTGAAAGTGGCTATCTTCATGCTGAGATGACTTGCCCACGAGACCGCTTGTCTACAGTATCGCTATTGGGAGCGTTATGTATATTGACATTTCAAAGGGGGGAATTGTGTCTCGTTTCCCCAGTCCTTATACTTTCTTTGACTATGCCCGCCAGTACCGACTTTGAACCCTCTCCCTTTCCCCCTTTCTTTTTGTGGTTCACGAATTGGTCCAGGCACTGGTAGAATATGGCATTTTCTTCTTGTTGAACTATGAGCAATTGCTAGGCTATATGCTGACGACCCACTCTGCAGGTTCGAGCATCGAGCTCTTGAGCCCATGTCTCAGGGCAAAGATCATTCCAGACCTCCACGGGCTGCATAAAGTTTGAATAAGGTTGCCAGGAAAGCTCGAAGGTTAACGCCCATGAAGCCATGGCGCAACTGGGTTTGATTAAGACCCACCCTCAAAGGTTCGCCGGTGCGATGTTCATATGGAATGGGACCGTGACACGGCATACGTGCTGGCCATGTTTCATACAAGTGTCTCTCCGTGGCGTTGTAATTTGTTTTAGAGATACTCTGTACATCGAGTCTAATTACTATGCAGTGATACATAAAGTTAACTCTTTCTATCACGAGAGTAAGGTTCACCGTGAGATACTACTTTCTGCCTAGCCAAGTATACGGTCAATGTTGAAATGGGTAAAGCCTTGTCTAAATTTCTATTTAATCATATTATGACAGGGTATAGTTTCTCTATCCGATAACTGTTGTTCAGTATTGAATCTCGAGCCGCATCAGGCTATACGCTCAATGATCCGGTCAACTGGATATCTAGAACACTCTTTCCAACATAGAGAGCGTAGTGCCCTGCCTGTAGTCCCCAATTCTGCTTCTCTGTATCCCAGGTGCTGAGGTCGCGACGAGTAAGGTTGAATGTCACCCGCGCCTGTGCACCAGGTGCAATGAGCTTCTTCTCGAATCCTCGCAGGACCTTGGCTGGGCCACCCGGGATGCCAACATAGAGCTGGGCTACTTCTGCCGCTGCCACGGACCCGGTATTAGAAACCGTGCAAGTCACAGTAGCGATGGTATCCCACAGTGAAGGGAGACCACCCTCAGTGACAGCAGTACCGGGAGCCAGGTAGCTAGTGCTTACGTCTGGCGAAGTGGAAACCTTCAGGTCAGAGTAGGAGAAGGTGGAGTAAGTCAATCCGTACCCGAACTCGTACCGTGGGGCGATATTGGCAGCCGCGAATGCCTTGTAGTCAATGTAGACGCCCTCGGTGAAGTTATCCTGGGGGTAGTAGATATCATCGGTACCGGATTGAATGACCGGGCTCAGGAGGCTGCCGTAGTCGGACTCTTGCTTGGCCACGGTATAAGGCAGACGACCAGATGGGGATTGCTTGCCGTACATGACCTCCACGAGGGCTCGGCCGCTATCCTGTCCAGGAAGATGAGCGTAGATGACCGCCGTGATGTTGTCATTGTCAATCCAGCGGTCTACAAGACGAACTCCAGCATTATGGATGACGACCATGGTGTTGCTACATTGTGCAGCGACGTTCTGTACCAATGTGTCAGAGTAAGGATCCGCCAAATATGGTCGATCCCAACCCTCTGAAGACTGCTCGTTGATAAACACCACACAGGCATCACTGGCTGGGTTCACCAGGGGGTTCTGGGATGCAAAGTCCCAGGCGAGGAAGGTATCATCATCATATGCCTGGCGCTGGAAGGCATTAAAGGGTGCGTCGATATAAGATGCGGTGCTGGCACCCGAGCCACCGCCAGTAATCGTCGTACCGTTAAGCGCAACTCCGGGGCCATAAAACCTGGGGTCTGTACTGGAGAGGAAGATATACTTAAGCATCATAGGGTCCACGGCTGAGCCATTAGGATATGTTAGAGTATTATCGTAGCCCATGGACCACATGTTCCAATCGAGGTCGTCCATAGTGTTACGAGCCGCAGCCACGGCATCATATCCAAAGAGTGAGAGGAACTGAGGTTTCTTAAGAGGGAGGGCATTGTTTGTATTCTTGACCAAGACATGTCCCTCTACTGCGCCTTGGAAGATGGTGGACTTGGACTTTGGATCGCGGGCGTCGGTAAGATTGTGGGGAGCGAGAAGACTGTATGGTAGGCCATGACCGGGGTTTTCAATCTCCGCATATTTATACCAAGTAGCAACAATGCGGGTGGCCATATCGTCAAGACGCGTGGAAGACAGCGACTCGTTCTTGACAGCCAGGGCAAGGGTGCCATTCTCCCAGTACGAAGAGGTAGGCATTACCATGTCTAGCCCGGCCTCTGCGCTGGCAATCCCAGTATGCTGAGCACCCCAATCGGTGACGACAAATCCTTGGAAGCCCAGTTCGCCTTTGAGCAGGCCATTCATAGTCTTGCTATTCTGGCAACCGTAGCTATTGTTAATCCGATTGTAGCTGCACATGACAGAGCCGGCACCTGCCTTGACTGCATCCTGGAAAGGCCACAGATACAGCTCATGCATGGTTTTATCGTCGATGTTGGTGGAGAGGGATTGGTTTAGACTGTGCTTCAACATTGATGGCGTCGACCGGTGCGCTTCCTGTTCATTTCCAATGAGATGCTTCACGCAGGCAATAACCGATTCTTGCATACCGCGAACGGTATCGCCAGTCAAAGCCCCGGACAGATAGGGATCATTGCTGAAGCCTTCCCAGTTGCGACCACCTCGGGCTATGCGGCCTATAGGTCCAGCCACTGGACCAAGTGCAACGTTGACTCCCTTTCGCTTGAACTCGGCACCCATGTATTGGGCGCGGCTGTATGTGAGGTCACGGTTCCATGAGGCCCCCACATGAACTCCTGATGCGTAAGCGTTGACCATATCCGTCCCTCTCACACCATTTCCGGCATCTTGGAGGCAGATCCCAGGGAATCCCAATCGTGGGACTCCTCCACTCGTCCCAGAGCAACCGTTAGTTGTAGAGGAATAGCCATATGTGATGTTGTTCTTCTCGTTGTCAGACATCTGAGCGACGAGCGCCCGGGCTTTAGTAAAGGCCTCTTCCCAATCCCCCAAGCCCTTTATCTCGGCTATTAGTATAGTATTAGTTATCTAAGCGGTGTCTCCGGCTGGGGCTTGAACAATGACGGCTTACGGGTTGGGTAGACGGGCTCTGAATGTCCATACGCCCAGTAGCGCTCCAGGTCGACAGCATCGGATGCACGATTCTGCACAGCAGCGGCGGCTGCTGGCTGCAGCGCAACAATTGTAGAAAGGGCCACTGACAGCTTCATCTTCGAGACGCCCACGCAGGGAAGTCGACAAAAGCACAGAAGGAGAAGAAGAAGAAGATGATGATAGGAAATCCGGCGCGTCCTTCTTGCCTGGATTCGAGGCGTGCGGATATCGCATGTCTCCCATGCTTTTATAGTCCTCATGGACACACGCCAGGCCCATGATCCCCCCATGCCAGACTCCGGAACTCCCCCAGACTCAACCTTTGGCCCTCTCTCCATCAGCGGTTCCCCCGCGATGTCGGCTTCGTATCTGTCGTCGGCCGGTGTTCAACATGGATTCTTCTAGGGTAATAACCCGACCAATCCCTAGCCCGGGTTGGAGAATTCCTGGTATAATATGTGGAGTAGCGGAAATTGCTTCGGTTCTGCTTTCCTTCAAGACTGTGGGGACCCCACATTCCACTCCCCACATGGTCGTTAAACGGCCTAAAAACCACGCGTCGGCAGAACCCCGGAGAAAAAACGACAGGCTGGGCGGTCATTCGTATTACGAGAAGTGTTCTGACTGGCTCTATCCAGAGTGTGGTTGGCCCACAATCCCATGTTGACTTGACCCTATCTGGTAGCCAAGACTGCTCTCACGGTGTCGGAGACAGTCCGGGGATTAAGCCATGACCCATGGCACAGAGAATGGTCTGGGGAAACATAACAGACTGCAGAGATCGGCACAAGGGTTCCGTGTCCGGCAGTAGACTTCGGCATCGCAGCATGCGATATGGCAAGTTGGTGGACTATGTCACCGTCGACATGAATCCGAGCCAGGTGCGACGTTGAGGAAGTGGAACCTGGATGCATCCAGCCTGGTTCTAATTTGTCATTCAAGTATAGCCCATTCTTAGACTTGCTGTTGACCCTCGGTATGGTTAGTTATACGAGGTACCAAATCCCATCAAGTGCATACATGAGTCTTGGCTCGGCTCAGACTCTGCGCGTGGATTGCTGCCTTTCGATCAACCCACGCCCCGGATGCAGATTAGGCATACCCAAGCTGCTAATATTTCCGTGGTTATGATTCTGAACCATTTTATTTCATGGTTTTGTCCCCGCTTTTCGTGGTACGAGTTATGCGTCCATAGGGTTGCTTTCGCTGCATATGCTCTTTATCCTCCGTACCTCGGAGAGATATCCAGTGTGCCCATCGGAGTTGGTGAATGCAGATCAGCGATGGAATCGGACATGTTCTAAATGATCGGGTTTCGGCTCCTAGATGTCGCTGAGCCCTGGTCTTTGGTTAGAACGTCCGTGTAGATCCTCTCGTCCCAACTTGAACTTTATGTCATGTTGATTCTCCCCCTTGAGGAGTGTTACTTTGTTATGTCAGGAAGGCCTATATTAACACTCATCCCTACATTCTCTGGGCGTTCAATCTGTGAATCCTCCACTGATCTTGTTTTGTCGTGAGGCTCTAATTGAATCGATACTTCGGGATTATTGTTCGGCTTGTTGTATCTCTATACTTCTTCTCTTTCTCCATGTTCATATAGCGATCACTTCTAGCTAGGTGGTCAAAAGAAAATAGAGTACATTCAGTAGGAGATGTTGAATTCTCCTGTTGCTGAGCTACCTAGGTACTGTACCAAATACATCCAAACCCAACCCACCTACAGAATACCACTCCCTGAGCCAACCCCGTACTTAGATGGCAGTAACATCGACCCAAAAGCGAGTGTTGTCAGACTCGTATTTCTTGTCGCTTTCGATTTGTGATTTGATCCATTGAACAGCATCGCGGTACCCTATCGGCATTTAGCATCTATCAGTACATTGCGACGAAAGGCCGCAGCATGGCGATACGCACGCTTAATGTCGTCAGTGTTAGGGTTCTGGACACCTGACTCCCCATTGCGATGGCCAGCGAACCAGACGTCAAAACCGAACTTTGCCTCTCCATCGTGGCGGGCCTTGATATCCTTGCCCAGATCGCTGCTACAGGGGTGTCAGTATTTGCTAAATTGGCCCTTAAAGTAAGCCACGCTGACGTACTTTAGAATTGCGCCGTTGCTGACATCACCGACACTCTGCCCCAGAAACTCAGAGGCCGAGTGGCGGAGCATGTACCAATTCTGCTTGAAGATTCCAAAGTTCGTAGCATCTCCAGACTTGCCGTCACCTGTATATGCATGATTGCGTCAGCCGATTCCATCATGTCTACTATCAGGGGACAACCCATACCATACGGATAGTCAGTGCCCATATTCTTTGTCTCAAGCATGGCGATAGCCAGGTCCATGGTATTGCCCCCGGCACCGGTGACCTGTTGCTTGCGAGACCCCAGACCAGCGATCTGCTCAGAGCCTCGCTTGTCATCACGCGCAGCCACACTGGCGCCCTCAGGCAAGGCCGACGAGAGACCGGTTTGAAGAAGGGCAAGAGTGACCGCGACGAAAGCTTGGAACTTCATGGTTGCTGGTAAAGTAGAAGGGACAAAAGACTGCTGTTCAAGGTTCTTAGATGGAGCTACAATCTGGGAAATCAAGAAGCATGCCAGAAAGAGACAACAATTTATATTGACAATGCAGACAGCTGGTTTCTGTGCTCTATACTCTTGTCAGGGTCTGTTGTTGACCCCGATCAGGCAGGTTTCAACACTTCCGTTCCAAAACTGGAAGAGATCATCACACTCAACCAACGGCATGGCGCACCTTCATTGCCGAATCCAAGTGAAGGAGTAGAGGCTTCCTTGGCATATACGAGACGTGCCTAGCGTCTCGTCCCGAATTAGCTCTGCGGAGGATTCCGTCAACCCCGGACAGCTTCACGCCACGCCTCCGGGGATCAACCCGGAGTAACAGTCCGTTACCAAATCGTACTAGTTGTCGATCCAAAGTCTATCTCCTTGCTCAACAAAATTACGTGAAGACTCGCCCTAGAGGAGTTACAACCGCCTGCGATGGCCCAGATGGCGAGACCCGAGTTCCAAGTAATCGCGGGCTCTAGGTTTGTATTCGTTGCAAGGGAGAGCCAGGACTGACGGTCCTCGGCTTGATTAAACACGGACGCATCTCCATGACTTTTGTATAATCTAGTGCTTACCTGACGTCGGCATGTAACTCTTCGAGCACCGAGACACGGCACGCGGCAGTTCTCAGTGGATCTCGTCAGCCGTCATGCTCTAGAAGTCGGGAAGTGCCGACTATTCGTAGCATCATTCCACATGCTTCTTGCGTAAATAGTATCCCTCCATCGCCGCTCCTAACGGAACTTGACGGCTTTTGTAAACTCCGAGGTCGTCTCGACATCATGCAATATGCACGCCGCTCTAAGATGATCTTAACGTTAAACACGGACAGGGCATTCTAGGACTGTGCCAGAGACCAACGAGTCTGATTGACGCGGGCCGCCATCGGCCTATCGTTTCAGAGACGTCTCGGCCGCTTCTAGCCACGCCGAGCGGGAAGTCGACTCACTCTGTGAATACGCGCAGTCGTAAAAGCCTACTTCTCGAAATGCTACCGAATCAGACACGGTCGCATGAAAAGAAGACAGACAGGCTGGCCTGGTCTACTGCTGTAGTTGGACCAAATAGAATAGTGTCGTCTCAAGCTAGCCTGTTTAACGCCATGTCGGCGTTATCACAAGGATCCCGCGCGGGTTGGGCCACAACAGGGATCTATACATATCTACTATCAAGATCGGAAAAAGAGGGACACCTGTGTCGAGAGTGATTCAGGAATGTGACCGAGTTTGCTGTTGCAAAGTGGGAGCAACATGTGAAAGATTGGGCCGAGATATTACCCAGAAAATGAACTGGATTCTGACATTGTCTAAGCGAGTCTACACTTCGTCTGGTAACTCACACAGTCATGAAGCGGTGGCTATCGATATATCTTTGAGCTATATATTGAGACTGCAGGGTAGGGCACGGCCTCTGTGTCTGGAGTACCAACGCTACATTCATAGAGACTATACAATACTCGCAAAGACACCCTTGTTCAGTACAGAAACTTGACTTGAACCACCAGATTGTCCGTTTCTTTGTGTAGCTCTCTTCTGATCTTCCTTTCTGTCTGTCATTTTATATCATTATTATTGACAGGTTCGTAGTAAATCAGGTTCAGTATTACATTTCGTGAACCCCACCTATTCAAGGATATGCCGACCATAGCCAAGAGCTGTGGCATAGGCCTTCTTGGGGCGTCAAACTCTACAGTGCCCCATTTAGGCTGAATATAATACCCCTGATATGTCCTATATTGAAGAAATACCATTATTTCACGGCAATTTCATATAAATACGGCTTTATAGGTCTAGAGCATAAGAATGACGCTTCCGCGAGTGGAGGCATTCCGACATGAGAGCCAAGTCACCCTCGCCCATATAGTCAGACCAAGGGATGCTGCGAGGACTGATACGCTGGCCCCGTTTAAAGATCATCAAGGCAGATAATTGTACCCCCAACTTCTATACGTCGATTTGAGTGTGTTTAGCAACCGTAGGATCCAGTTGGGGGCATATCTACCCAGGCAAGTGCTCTTATATTAATAATGCAAAGCATAAGTGGTACTAAGTAAATGTTTAAAAGCTGTGAAAGATTTTCAAGCTAAGTTCGCAATGTTACTAAATCTTGATCCACAACATTAAGTATTATCGTAACGTGCGCTGGCTGTTTAATCGTCGATTCTGGAGTCCAGAATTTGGACTATGATAGTCATTTCGGGCAGAGGGGGGGAAGACGGATTCTCCAACCTGTCCTTAAGAGCGTTGAGGATCGTCCAAGGAGTGGTGATTCTCTAAGGCTTCAATGCTGCTATGTCTTTGGATCACAGCAGAAGGTTTGGGCGACTCTGGAGCCCCCGGACAACCCAGCTCTTCATCTAGGTGGCCGGAGGCACGTTGATGCTCTCTGTAATTCAGAAGGAGGTCCACCTTCTTTTCGAGATCGGTTAATCGGTGGTATTTCTGTATCAGCACCAATAAAAAGAGCCCGTCCGTAGCGTCAGGAAGCCCCATGCCGGCGGTTGTGGTTTATCATAGATGCAGGTTTGTTTCAACCGGACGCAACTTGAGCAGGCCGGTCTTTCCGAGGGACATCGTGCCTTTTTCTTTCTATTCAATGTGAGGTTCCATATTAGGGCCGAGAGACACAGATGTAATCACTGACCTGCAGTTTCAGCAGGCTTGACGCGCCCGGAGTCGCTCGCGGTTAGGATCTCGGCGCATGGCGATCGTGGAGTAAAATCATTCGGCGTGTACCGTAATTCTGCTTCTTGGATAATTGGGCTGAGCAGCGCACCTTTCCCGTCCTTCAGAGCCCCAAGGTGATCGGCGAAAAGACGGTTGAAGGGAAGACCATTCGAGACCCGGACAAATGTGTCATCAGGGGCATTAATGGAGTACCAGGACCATATATTGTCAGGGGGCTATGTCCCATGCAGTTCGTCTATTGGCATGAATACTGGAAGGGGGGGATTTCAGACCCAACGTCACTCCAGTCTCATTTATACAATAATTCCCAGTCTACCATTTAAAAGATGACGGTTCTACAATATGTTAGAGTATGGATGGCAATTAGACCAGCCTCTTCTGAGGTATGCTCACGGGAGAGCCGGGTAATCCTGTAGAGACTCTCTGCAAGGTATGTACATCTAGCTGACAGATATCTCCTTAGTCACACCCGTAGGTTAACTATGCAATTAAAAAGTCACGCTTCAAAGGTGGAGCCTATAATGCCGCCGATCTCCCCAGCAGTAGTCCCTGCTAGGATTCCCGTACCTATTAGTCCTCCATCATTCACATCTCGAAGAAAAATACTTTTGCCCCCTTGCTGCGGACCAGCGCGAATCAGAAGCTGGTCTATGTATCTTTGAGCTTTTTGCTTGTAGTGCGGATAATGCTGCATGACCCCGCCGGAAACAGCGACAGCCAGTTCTTCTGGGCCATTCTTCCACCTTGTTATGGACTCTTCAGTCCGTGTTTTTCCATTCGGAGCAGCTAGTGTTCGAAAGTCTCTATGATTGTGAGGAGGTTGCAAAACGATCTCTCCTGCGCATACAAGAAGACCAACGATAACTGCTGCGACCAGGGAAGCCGCTCTGTCCTGGACGAAGTTTGCAATGACACGAAGATCACGAGAGGAATCCGGTGTCCAACGCCAGTCACTCATGGGGGGCTGCGGCAGCTCCTGAGACAGCTCCGCTGCTAATCCCTCATCAGACTGGTGGGAAGCCACTTTAAGAGAAAGGAAATCCGTCGAAAGGGCGTACTCCGTAACTAGTTTCACAGGCAATGCTGAACGCGGGATACCCAGAACACCATGAAACCAGTCAAAGGTGATGGCCCGCACTAGCTCACCAATATACCTTCCGCCAATCATCAACTCCAACGGCTGAAATCCCGGCCTTTGACAATGGTTATCGAGCTCTGTGTCCCATTTGGTTTGGAGATTCAACTCGAAGATGGGTGCTGAGGCACTCGATAATGTCCACTCGGTCGAGACCAGAGCCACCTGGGCACTTGGATCCTTCTCGCGAATATGCTGGACTTTACGTTCATGCAGGTCGGCTATCTTTAATGGAACAGTAGCATTGGAGCCAGCACCGACAATGAAGCCCATCACTGCGCGCGTATTTGGGAACGAGTGGATTGTATAAGCCAGCGAACAAAGTGTTGACGACGTATCATTTGTCATCGCTGCAATCCTTAACCTTGGCAGGTTGAAGAGCTTTCGTCGTTTGGCAGGCATCCGCTGCTCATCTTCATCTTCACCAGGGGACCAGGTGTGACGCTCGTAACCATCCAGTAATGCTTGGTGCAAGTTAAGATCAGTCTTCAATGCGAAGCCTTTTCCTGTTGGCATGAGAATGGCCTCATTCAAGCATTTTTGCCTAACCTTCCTCGTCAACTTTCATCTCGCAACGTGTGAGTCAAGTTCGATACCATGATGCCTACCTAATGGGGAAACAAAAGGAGATACCCGTCGTCAGCTCGCGGGGTACCTCTTCACTTGGATTGTTCAAGCTATCTCTGACAACATCTGCAATACAGTCTCCTATGAAGGTAAACAGTTCTGGGGCACGGTCTCTTCGCAGATGCTCCTCGATTGGCCAAGCCTTTTCAAGTGTTCGTCGTACACGTTGTTGGTCACCCAACAAATCGATAAAGGCCACTCGGAGATATGAGAGACCCACGTAGACCGCAAGATACCGACCCGTTTCCAGTCCAGTTGGTAGTCGGGTGATGGGGGTGGGGAAGAAGTGTTCGGGGGAGGCCGCTAACTTCTTATAGGTTAAGGAAAGGCGGTATGACAATTCATACAGGGTATCTATTCCTATACGAAGCGGCTGGAGAAAGCTCGAGAGATCCGAGTTTGGCTTCGCAGATGTGTGCGACATGCCGCCTGAAGGTGTAGCGGTAGAGAGTTCGGTTTGCACCTTCAGCAACACGAAATGTTGTTGCAGTCCGGCATCCCCGTGACTTCCGGACAGGTGACTTCGGATGTTACGCTGTCCCGCTGCCCGATGTCACCTTCCATCGGGAACCCTAAATACTTGTCTGCGGTACATATAATTGTACCTGGCCGTCACCGGCATCTTGTGAGCCCTGTTGAGGCCTTTCATGTGTTTAAATGTATACAGAATTCGTATGATGACGTAATTAGACAGGCAAGTTGAACAGGTTCACGGGTCATTAGTTAATATAGTTACCGATTGAGTAAGCCTGACATTATTCCAACAGCAGAAGTCCAATCAAGGTACAATCATATTTGATACCCTAGTAAAGTCAATTCAGAGCTAGGGAGTTGAAGGCAACAAGACTTTTATATTCTGCGCCAAGCTTTAGCCACTTATCTCCCGGAATGTCTTCGTCTGATTGGTCCAAGCGCCCGGACTTCTTCCAGTAAGTAGCCTTGCACGCCCGAAAAAATCTAATCAGTAAACCGTTCTTGTGGCAAGGGACTTAGAATCTTGATATAGCTCTAGGCTGATAATGCTCTGCGAGATGAAACCAAGTTGTGTGGAGCGAGTTGTCCGACGAACTCTCCAATCATCCGGTAATATATATTCCGCACCACATGGAAGAATCGCTGATTCTTCTACAGCAACCCACTTCGTTTAGATAACGGAAAGCTTCCGTGCATGTGCCTCACTTATTATCTGTTAAGGATGAAATTGCCATGGCTTTCATTGTCTTTAATCTTCTTATACTCTATCCCCTTCACTTTTTGGCAATTGTATGCGTTACTCCAGATGTGCCCCCAAGCTGGCATAACAACCGTATGTTTTTGCATATCAAATTCTATGTACCAGAGACATTGTAAAGGACCTGAGCGAAGTGCTCAAGAAGAATATTTCCAATCACTGATCAATAATGCCTCTGTACCAGAAGTGGTAAGGGAAACTAGCGCTATATTACTCTACAATCGTAATAGCCAAAGGATGATTATGCGAGTTGAGTATATTAATTTACCCCACACACTATCTAACACATCGCACGTCACACATTAATATATATTACTAAATATCATCACCAATGCAGAACACCACACTCGCTCCTAGTATACCATATATAACTGTCCTTCGATCACGGATCGGTATGTTCGCTGCGGCGAACGGATCTTAGAGAAGGCCAAAACCCGAACGGAAACAAACTTCACGGTGAAAATGTAGCCCTCATCTTAAATTAGTTCTTCGCAGCCGCAACCGCGAAGTCAGCGGCGGCAGCCACATCAACGGCGTAGGTCAGGTGGGCGGGCAGGATAATGACGCTGTTCTCGCAAATGGTGTCTCCGGCGTGGCACACGGTGTGCACGCGGGAAGCGTCAACGTTGGGGAAAGCCTTGCCCTTGTCTATTGAACGGTCAGCATGTTACAGAAACCAAAGATCATACGAGCTTGGATCTCGACGTACATGGGTCACCGAAGAGGAGGACGCTGCTGATTTTGCTAGCGGTCTCGGCAGGGAGCTGTTCAACGGCGTTGTGAACAATCTGGCAACCCTGGGAGTAACCGCTCATGACGAGCTTGGTGTCGGGACACTTCGAGAGAATGTCGCTAGCCTGGGATGCCCTGTTCGAATAGTGTCAGATTCGGTTAAAATTGTATATTAAAATGTCGCGAGAAGGCTGCGAGGCATTGCAGAAGAGACATACATTGCCTTGCTGCCGGCGGCTTCACCGCCAGCCAGATAGCCCTCGACAGATGCGGAATAGCCGTTGACGCCCTGGAAGCTCAAGGCCGACGCACCCACGGCTCCCTCAAACGCCTCAGCAAGAGGAGGTCCAACAAGGACACCGACCTGCGCTAAGTTAAAAACGGAACAACTGCGTAGGACAAGTAAACTTACGTTTCCGGGCTCACTGGTTCCGCGGGCGAAGAGGACAGTGTAGTCCGTGCAAGCCCCAGTAAATCCATTCTGGGTTGTTTGAGCACCGGTGATATCGGCGAGCAATTGATCAAAGTCGGTGATTAGACCCGACACCGCGGTGATAGAGCCATTGATGGCAGGCAGATGAGACAGAAGGACGCTGAGGAACTCGTTCAGAGGAGCGTTTCTTTCAACCAGGGCATCACTGGGCAGAGGGCGTGCGAGAACGCTGGCTCCGAGGAGAGAGACAAAGAGAGTCTTGATAGGAAGATGCATGGTGACTGAAGTGTAAGGGCTCCGTGAAAATGTTGACCGTCGGGTTGAGGCTATTTTGCGAGGACAATCCGAGCTGTGAGAGTGTCTGGGTAGCTGTCCTGTCCTCGGGGGAAGGCACGCATTTTATACATCTCCCAGCCGTGCCTCTTCCCCCGTCTCGCTTTCCCTATACAACCGACTTGTCTCAAGAATCATCCAAATCGGTACGGTGGGCCTCCGGCGTGGAACCTCAGCTAAGGTAAACCCGATATTCGGGCTGTTCCTTCGCATAGTTGGCGAGACCACATGCTGTTCTTCAGTCAGTCCCTCGGCCAAGAAAGTGGATTAATATATCAACGTTGCATCCTTGTCGGTGGACCGCTGGAACGGAGCGAATCATTTCCTTGGGGTTCGAACCTGGTTTGGTTGGCTATGTTTTTGAGAAAAGCAAAGTTAGACAGCGGTACGGACTGGGGTTCTTTGTCTGCTTGGCCATGGACCAATCCCGGGAGTGAGAGAGATAGCCAAGGCGATGACTGTGGCCTCCGACGAGCTTCTGACAAGCCCTCGTATTCGGACCCCCGCGGTGTTTGCGTCATGGTAATATAGTTTAGCACGGCGCCCACACAGTCATGCGCGCAGTTGGCGGCCGTTAAGCTTAGATGCTGGCCAACGAGATGCGCTGAGGGTATCCAACTTGAGTACCGTCTTTCCCCGCATTGTCCCTAGTCAATGCACGACCCCCACCGTGGTGGAGACTGAGGAATCCTGACGATTGGGACTTTGCTCAAAGGAGTGTGGCCTTAGCGAATAGGCGTACCAGGGTTCCCGCTCCCCCGTGACTATTCCTCTCTCGTTCTAAGTCAGCAAATAGTTCGACTCCCGTGGCTGATCTCCTGCCCGTCGTGGAGACCCGCGCATGCCGAGATTCTGAACAGGCACCAGCAATCGATGGAGAGGCACCCGGATTTCCCCTCCTACAGTTTGTGGATCGTCTACTCTAAGCAAGTGAGAAAAAGCTTCGAATACGGAGTACATCGGGAAATTCTCCGTGTCGCGGGTGCGGGACACACCGACCAACCCGATCGTTCTACGCACGCCGGAATGAAAATCCCGCACAACTGGTTTACTCTCGTGGTTAGTAACGCGGGTATAACTCCGGACCTGTTCGAGTGAGGGCTGCTAGTCGATCGCATTGTGTGATGGAAAGATACCCCCCTTTCTCGGCTAGCTGCTAACTAACGAACCATCGACCACAGTCGAACCGCCCTGTCACTTTTAATGCTTAATTCAGCGGACTGAGGGTGGTACGTACACTAGGGGGGGAGGGGCCTGATCATGAAATACCGAGTACACATGTGCGTGAACGGTTCAGGGTGACATTGGGTGGAGGTGTAGCTGAAGTGTGTGGGTTGATGTTGGTTGTCAGAGCAGAAATTTTCAGGGTCTGGCATCGCGCTTGGCCTCGGACCAATGGAAACAGGACAAGGAGTGACTTGAGCAACAAGAGTTCATTCTGCTTTGTAATGCCAAGAAACGGTCCCCAGAAGCTTGTTGACTACGTAACTGATACCAGAACACTGACAGATAGCGTTTTCGGATTCGCTATCTCACGTATCCGAAGAGAAGATGAGACAATCTTCCGGCCTGGCTTGCTTCCTCTTCCCGGACTCACTTTCGGAGGCCAGAATGAGGAACCGGTGAGGGCATCACCGGGAAGGATTGTCACGGTCTTGGCCGCGATCCAACAGCAAGATCAGACTGACTACGGCGTATCCCGTTCCCAAACATACCTTTGACAGGATCAACTTCACACCGGCTTGGCCGGCATGCCAAGAGGCGTTTCTCAAGTAATCTCGCGAACATTTATCCTGAGGGTAGCTTGGCTGCCGTACGTTGCACCTCGGAGCAGCCGTATTTCTGCTACCGAACCACACACCAACAGCACACGATCGGTCTTTCTCTCAGAAGTAGCATGTTTGGCATGGGCTGAGGTCCAACGGATCTAGCATTACCGTTTGAGGTGCCACCATCTATTTCCGCTTCACTAGTACACGCTTAACCAACGGCAAACTCTCTAGCACGACCCACCCTTAATAGGCGTACATTAAGCGTTGCAGTGCTATTCCAGAACTTAACGGCGAAGACACTAGCAGCCAAGTATCAATACGGATCAGATCAATCATGAAAGTTGGGCCAGACCGACTCCTGTTGTATAACGATAGACCCAGATCGGGTGGAAAATGAGACATCGCCGGAGCTTTCAACATCGGACTGAGCTGAAAGAATGACTTCCGCGACATCTATACGGGCGGTTCGAGCGGGAAAAACGGTAGATACTGATAATTGCCTGCTAGCATTCGGGCCGAAGATCCTGTTCTGACGACTTGTATATTCCTGTGGATTATCCGCTGATTGGCTGTGACTCGGCCAAGCCTCTCTGAACGTCTTTTCGTTTATGCCTACCCTGAAGACACGTGCAGGCCTTTGGCCCTCCTTTTTACAGACGTGAGTGAGTTTTCCCCTGCAGCTGTGCCGTCCTGCAGAGCGGTTCGAATGCGCGCGTTAGCGGACCTTGTAGTAGATGATCCTGCATGATGTTTATTTTTCTCTACCAATGTGGTAAGCGTCGGCTCTACATCGGAATAACAAGAAATTATCGATATGAAGAAACTACGGGAGATGGTCGCCGATTTCTGGAGATCTTCGCCGACAAGGGCAGATCACCTGTGCCAATATGTCCTCGCATAGCTAGACGCTTGCTAATTTTCTGGCACGATGATCGGACTCTTGGAGTGACCGGACTAGGTGCTGTGGCGTAAAAAGCATCGCTTCCTGGCCCATATTCATCTTCCAAACGTCGGCGGGTTTGTGCAATAATTCTGTGTACCTTTCAAGCTGCAAACAGTATCCGGAGCAACATTTCCTACGAACGTGCTATGTGTAGACGATCAATGGGAGACACGAGGGCACAATTAGATAAAGGATACTACCATGATATAGCGCTACAACGTAGAGCTGAACGACCCATGAGGTATAGGGGTGTCTGCTAAGGACAACATCCTTCTTCGCTAGTTCGAATATGTGCTGTTCTAGGCTTCAGGGATAGCTGCGGCTGGAGAACATAATTGCCTAGGGGGTCCGGTGGCGAACTGAGATCTGCCTAACCTGATCACAAGGGTCGTCGTGGTTTTGTCGCCAGCCTATCAACCTGGCGTCGCTTGAGGGAAAGCTCAGCTGCAAAGCCTTCGCACCCAGGACCATGCAGCCGCGACTGAGTATCTGCAGCTTCTCGGAGCCCCACGGTATATTTACTGGGCAAAGGCGACGGGGAGTCCGATTGGATGCAGCTTGGCATAAGCTGCAGCGCTGGACCCTGCCACCTTTGTTCATGTGTGGGTCACAATAGTCGTATATACCATTACTGAGAGCAAGGTATTCATAGTTTGAGCCGTCTGTTTTTGCTACATCGTATCTCATCTTGGATCTCTCATCACCTGATTGCTAGATGCGATCACGCCATGGTGAGCGTTGAGCATCATCTTTGATCTTGCTTGGGCACTTCAGCCGTGGCATTTATCACATGTTTCCTCTTTCTCTGGGTGTGGAGAATCCAATGGGTATAGAATCCTGGGCTTTTCTCTAGTCTAGCAGTATGTCTCATGCAATATCTTGGTTCGTTATAGGTACGCGCAAAGACGAGCGTTGGCAAGCCAAGGATCGAACTTCATTTCGCTCAACACCGATTTTAAGGCCCGCGGAGATGGCTGTCGGTATCCGCACTTTCGCAACCGGATGGTATCCTAGACCCTTTTCATGCTGTATGGCAGGATATCCAGTGCCCAACTGTTGAATATCTAAACATCGCCTAACGGAATATCGGTATGCAACGTTAGAACCCCACTCCAACCCTCAACTAACAGGCAAACGCGAAGATGGCCAAAGACTCGCTTCACGTTAATTGTAAAGTCAGCAGAGGAAATGGTGCCATATTTGCTATCTGGAAGACCCGTTGCAACAGCATTCATTCCTGTCCCCTTTGAATAGCTTTCTCCATGTACCACCATCACAGTGATCGTCTTTGAACCCCTACTTGTGGACCTTGGCTTTGCATCTTATACTCACAAGAGAGATGTCTGGTATGGTCACCCTCTGAATGTTAATATTACTGAACTCGTACAGGCTGAAAGCTCGCCACCTCGAAATACTACACTTTCTTGCTGCTCCGGGACAGATATCATTGACAAAGCTCCAGCCTGGTGACCGAATTCGATGGGTCATTTAACCTCTCGGCATAAAAGGATATTATGCATTCGACCTCTGCCAAAAGTATCATCACGAGTGGCAGATACATATTTTGTGTGTGCGGTGCCCTGAAATTCGAGCATACCGTTGTGGAGCCCGGATATTCTGTTCAGGTTGCCACTTTCTGTTGCACCATGCAACCTTCCTTTTAGCTGGAGCTGGTCGGTTGATTGACCGCAGCCCTCATAGCAGATGTTGGGAACTTGGGTGTAAGACCACGGTTACGGACCTGACTGTGCGCTTAAAATTCAGCTTCAAGCCCCCAGGCGCTAAGAGTTTGGTGACAGTCTTGGGTGTCTGTGTGAGAGAGTTCGAGATTCTAACAATTTAGGTCCGTCCCCTTACACGAAGCAAACCTTCCCGAGAGGCATATACTCTCTATATAGCAAAGTGAGGATGGTTGGACTTATGGCCCATTTACTTCTTCTATTTCTATAATGAGGGCAGCAGTCCCAAGGCGCTCAATCCACGCTAGGTCAAATCTCGAATTTGATTAAGAGATATGCGCCTTGAATTGACCAAAGCAGGGATTGAAATACGGGTGTGGGAAAGTGGTTCGATCAAGTCATAATCATATGGGTCGTTGGCTTCGCCGTCATCTCATATCGTATATTACACAAATAGTAGCAGAATATGTAGAACATAAGATAGCCCATAGTTCCCCTGTGTGCTTGTCATGTTATGTGATCTAGCAAATGGCGAAAGGCAATGTGTGTGGTACACTGAATGAAGGCGAAAAATTGCAGACTTTTGTCCAATCCTGAACATTGGCCCGCAGACTACCACGCATATCGGAATTGAGCCCGTTCCCAATCAGTCAGATCCAAGAGATCTGTCTCTACAATACGATGCTCACTGGTATTATGAGAAACCCCTAACTCAAGTGCACGTTTATCCCGACGCTTGTTTTCATTGAGCAAGTAGAGCATTAGGGCGGCTTCAACTGCGATCATCATGGATGAGGTGACGAAATAGGCACGGAATCCGGTAGGATAGGTCGGTGCTTCCTCCGACAAGAAGAATTGCGGTGTGATAATTTGACCTACACAGTAGCCGACAAAAACCATAACCTGAAGCAAGGTGATATGGAGTCAGACATATATCTAGGATACCAAAAGCTGCTAGAAATCCCACGAACTTACACTGACGGTCATTTTCTTAGTGAATCCAGCGATGTTAGACGATATCAGGGACATGCACATTATGTAGGACACTGTACAAGTGAGCAGAGAATATACAGCACCCAGACGAGACATTTTCCGATCGGCCGGCAGAGCTGTCCTCTTGTAAGTAATGCGTCAGTAGTATACGAATGTTCGAAGCTTACTGTATAATAGAACACTGCCCACAAGGACGCATACATTGCTGAGGATCATGGCGATGCATCTGCCCTTGCCAATCCACGAGCATACAATACCCCTTCTATTGTCAGTGGGTCACAGGGGACACTGAGGTTCTTAGGACTTACGCAAGTAACACACTGACAAGCTGAACGGCATGTTCTGGCATCGCGACAACGGTGGACTCGACACTGGAGAAGCCAAGACCCGTGAGAATAATCTTGTTAAACGCGTTTAAGCCGCCTCCAGGTATGCACTGTAAGAATACTATGGAGAACAACATCCACGCCTGGGGATCACGGAGGGCTTCTTTGACTTGATAAACTTTGTATTGTCGGTTATGAAGACCCGCATGATTATGAAGCACCTAGAATTGCCAGTGTCAATTATCATGAAATGGGACGGATCATACTCGAGAAGGGATGTTCTCACCCGAACAACAGCAATTTTCCGCTCCCGAGGTGTCAAGAACCACGCGGACATGGGTGAGGAGGGCATGGTGAAAAAGACTATGATCCCCCACAGCATAGTGATGGGGCCAAAGATAAGATATAGATACTGACAGAGCCTCAGCAAAACACTCCGCATGGCAGACAAGAGGAAGGTTCTAGTCATACCTGCCATTGGGACAGTTTCCCATGTACATGGCCGATACCGTTCGAGACACCATCACCGATGAAGGCGCCGATTGGTCCACCAGCCCACCAAATACATGAGCGCAGGGCATGTTCATTCTTCGTGAAGTATTGGCTGACCAAGAGCGTGAATGCAGGATTGTTGGAAGCCTCGAAGAGACCCAAGAAAAACCGATTCACGGCGAGCGTTGCAAAATTGGTCGACGCGGCCGTTGTCGCGACACAAAGTCCCCACATGAAGATCATGGATCCTATCCATTTGCCAATAGGAAGCTTTTGCATGAAGATTGAATTTGGGTATTGCCAGAAGAGGTACCTATGACTATGAGTCAGACAGCACACTCGAAGTCAAAGACTGGTGATTATACCCAAAATAAAAGATCGACGATGTCCAACTATACTGTTGGCCCTTCAGGTCCTATTTGGGAACTGTTAAGCTTCCCTAGTTACTCCCTCAGAATAATACATTCATTACTCACCAGATCTGTCCTCAGTCCATAAACGGCGGCAGTGGATAGAATACCTTTATCGATGAAGGAAAGGATATAGCTCACAGTCATCTGGCAGTGGATTTCGGTCAGCAGAGAACCAAATGCCGCATGTTCCATCGCAGTTACCATTGGGACAATGATCAAGTCAATCTTCCAACGGACGACAGAGGCTTCCTTGTCCGTGAACTCAACATCTATCTCGCCTGACTCCCCATTGAATATGTTGACTGCGTCATCGTACCCGTGGGACTGTTTGGAGTGTTCGACGTCCGTTTGTGAACGGTTGGAGGCAGAGATGTCCACGGTCTTCGAACTCATGTTTACCCCACAATTGGCCGAAAAATTCCAAAGAACGGGAATACCGACATGTCAATTCAATATATACGACGACGAAGGTAAGGGGGTGTTAAAAGTCGGATTTTTTGGAACCTCCGACAAGCTTCTCCCAAGACTGTTCCACACCCCGGACAAGGGTCCAAGACAATCCCCGCACAGTTTCCAGCCCATTCTCACATCTCGTCGACTGAATAAATCTAGTTATCCCATGTGGAGAATGGCGGGATCGGCACGGCCCTCTGTGGTAGGCAAATCATCCTTCTTCTGTGGTGACTACAGCCTGTGGATGAATAGGGGTTCTGCAGCAAGAGCATGGATAACGAGAGTCCGCTGGCTCGGCTCTTCCCGATGGATCGGCAAGCTGCCGATTGTTTTCCAGGGTCGTCGGGAACCTCCCGATACTGCGCTATCACTAAACAATTGACAAAATGTTTTTATACAACACTTATATTCTTTGCGCATTCGACATTCACTGGTCGAAAAAAAAAAAAAAACCTACAATCTTCGATTAAGATAGAGAAAGGAAGACCGACGCGGAAGACCTCCTATTTCTCTCGCTTGTGTATGCCAAGCCCTAATCTTGAACGCCAATATGCCAAGCGAAGCCAGCGGCGACCAGTATCAGCATGTCGTGGTGCACGGGTTGCCCTATGACCGCGGTTTCTCGCATGGACAGCAGGTCAAGGATAAGATTCTGCGGAATATTACTTATTATAAACGGCCAGGGAATCTTATCGCATGGTGAGGCACAACGCCCGGCGATCTTGCGTCAATCTACTCATACTTAGTAGGCCCACTGCGCTGAGGATTATTCGGGAATGCTATATTCCAGGTTTGGAAAAGTATTGGTTATCGGGGCTGGCAGAAATGCGTGGCGTCGCCGACGGTGCAGGAGTGGACCTGGAAGATATAATCTTATTGAATGCTCGATATGACCTCTCACACATTACCAATCCTTCTACAACCTGCGAGGATAGCTCTCGAAGTCTTCATAAATTGGCCTCCGAAAACGAGGATGGGCCACACTACCTCTCGTATCCGCGAGCGTCTTCTGAATGTACCAGCGCGATTATTCTATCCGAAGCGACCGGCGATGGGGAAGTATACACGGCTCAAAATTGGGATATGTCAGATCGGCTCTTCAAGGAAGATGGGATCATCTACCTGGAGGTTCATCCGCACCCTTCAGAGAATCTACCTTCCTTATTCCTCGTAACCGAGGCAGGCCAGCTGTGTCGATCAGGAATGAATTCGGACGGGCTCGGATTGTGTGCCAATTCACTGTGCAGCTCGATTGATGCACTGCCATCCTCGCTTGACAGCAGTGTGGGGAAAGGGGAAATGCCGGCCATTCCTCCATCCTCAGCTCTACGACGACTATTCCTAGAAAGCCCTAGCTATGCCGATGGCCTCAAACGGGTCGCCAGAACACCCCGTCATGTTTCCTGCAATCTGATGCTAACCACCGCAGACAATATGGGAATCTGTTTAGAAATCACCCCACGCAGGATTTTCAGAATATCCGGGTCGGCCGGCTCCGACACGCCGTATATAATCCATAGCAACCATTTTCAAACGCAGGCATTCTTGTGTCAGTCCGAGATCCAGGATAGCTTGGCGGGAGGCAGTTCGTGGTATCGTGCGGATCGGCTGGAAGTCGGCATCCGAAGAAAAGCGCTCATCGGGTTTCTTACACAGTCCGACATTATGAACGCGTTCAAGGACCACGCTGGATATCCTCACAGTCTGTGTGAGCATTCCGCACGGAAGGCAACCGAGGGCCCGTTTGTGCAGCCCGGCCACCCGAATCCGTACGCTGGTTCGACATGCACGGTCAGCTGTGTCATCTATAACCTCACCAAGAAGTCGATCACAGTCTGTAAGGGGCCTCCATGCAGGGGGAGCTTTCAAGAGTTTACCCTCAAGCGGGCCTTTGAGTCGAGGCGATAAGCTAGAAATGGCATGCAAAACGTACTTGCATACATTGGGCGATGGAAAAGTTTTCCGCCTTCCTCTTTGATCAGGGGCAGGACTCACGTGAGCGCCATCTGCATGTCGATCGACCATTTAGGAAATTGGTATGGAGGCACTTGACGAAGATCGTTCCTTAGACGAGCGTTAGATTACTAAATGAGGTCGCATTGGGCAGTGAAGAATGGTGGGGGCGCCCCGTTTAGTGTGTGAGCTGATTTGTCTGTGGCTGAGACACTTTAATACTAAAATAATCCCCCCAAAAACCAGCCATTTCTGACTCCACCCGATTTCTGTGGTTCAACCGCAACACAACATTTCCTTGCTCACGGCCAACTACCTATGTCGTGATTGTTCCTGTTCTCAATGAATGATCCGGGGAATGTCACATCTTCCAAGCGAACCCGGGCACCCATTGCGTGCCTGCGCTGCAAACGACGAAAAACCAAAGTACACTCGAAACCCCCGATTGTAAGACTGTCGTGTCGTAGTACTAACCTCACGTAGTGCAATGGGATGCGTCCAGTATGCACGCCATGTCAAAAGGCGAGAACTTGTATAGATATACACCTTTGAGATAAACCATGATCGTCCAACTGACGACTGAAGCTTGCACCTGGGCAGGACTAGGCCGGATGGGCGGCGATATGAGTGAGGAGCACGCCAGCCTGCTAGAATATACCCGAAGCTTAGAGAGCAAACTCGCGGAGTTGGAAAGCCATGTCCAGCGCAACACCACCCCGGCGTCGGAGCACCAAGTGACATCGGTAACAGCCGAGCTGTCAACCGATGTGGCCCTCCTAAGCATGAATGCCACGGCCGAACCTTTCTTTGTCGGCGCGACCGCCGGCTTTTCGCTCTCGAGAATGGTGGAAGGCATCTTGTCTCAATCCCCAATTCCGCCTACAGGGCTTGGGTCAATCGCATCCGCGAATACACAGGCGAGCAATGATGTTGGTCTGCCCATGGACAGCCACAGTAGACCCGATCCCCAGGTCGAGCGGAAGCTGGTGGACATTTTCTTTACTCGTGTCCATCCCCGGTACCCATTTCTGGATAAGTTCAGCTTTGACGAGTTTTACCACTTTTACCTAGGATCTCGGGATATCAGGGGAGTTAATCCATCTAAGCTTTTCCAGCTTCATATGGTGTTCGCAATCAGTGCCCGCATTATGCAGCTTCATCCGGAAATGGGTGGAAGCATCAATCCAGAGTTCTATTATTCGAACGCTACAAGATACGCTGATGAGGCGCTGCAGGTTCCTGGACTAGAGAAGATTCAATCTTTACTCCTCCTAGCGCTATACATCCTTCGTACTCCGGGTAGTATTTCTAATTTAGGCGGTTGGCACATCATCGGATTCGCGGTTCGATATGCAGTGGAATTGGGAATACACCGTAACATCACTTGTGGTGGGCCACGAGCACAGGATCCCTATCGCATTGAGATTCGCCGACGAGTCTTTTGGAGCGCTTATGTCCTTGACCGTGCGGTATCCTTGACTCTGGGACGCCCGTTTGCACTGTCGGAAAGTGATATTGATGTTGATGTATGTGATTTGCTCAGATGGCGATGTAATACCTGTTGGCTAAAACTTGATCTACTTGTCAGTTACCTGTTGCTCTGGAACAAAGACCTGTCAACGGAAAGGAAACTCAATATAAGCAGCCCTCTGTGGCACTTGCTGAAACAAAAACCTCGAATCTGTCCTCCTTCGTTCACTTATGCCGACTTAGACGATTGGAAAGCAGGATAAAACAGGAGCTTTACAGCGCTAGCGCCCCGACCATGACGCAGAATTACTCTTATGATGCGACAATCGACGCTTTACGACAGGAGCTTGTCGAGTGGTTGAATAATATACCCTTTAAGGCCACTGCGGACGGCCCGCCACAGGAAAGCTACTCGCTCTATGACACCCCGGAGTTCTTCCGCATACAGTACAGCAAGGCCTTGCGCATGCTTCTACAGCAGCGGATTACCCATGTCTCCGCTGAGGGAAACTCTTCCAAGGATAAAGAATACCTAGCATTGAGTGCTCGAGCCGCGGGAGACATCTGCCAGTACTATCGTACGCTACACCAAAGAAAGCCTTTAGGGTGGAACTTCCTCGCTCTGCATTCCATCTTCACAGCAGGTCTCACATTGCTATACTGTGTCTGGGCAGAGAGGGAGCATGCAGACCTAGCTCGATTTGAGGACATTCGCTCATGCTCTAACGTTCTCTTTGCTATATCCGAAAGATGGCCGACCGCCACGAAGTTTCGTGACATTTTTGAGGTCCTCGCGAAACGGATGATAGACCTAGTGTCTATGACCTCTATCCCTCACGGTAGTTTGGACGGCACATCTGTTCCGACGGAAGCCAGGATTTCGCCTGCTGGGGCTTTACAAGACTCGGCAGGGTTTCCGGCAATGAATCAAGACGACTTCTGGGCCATGCTTGATGACTGGTGGATGACGACTATATCCGCAATCAATTTCAATTGAACGGCGTGGACAGCTCATGGGGGCTTTTCGATGGCTGACGCGTGATAGTCAATCTTTTGATCAGCGAAGCTTTTCGACATGTATTATAGAACGGCGAGGTATGTAGATTTAGTCCTTGTACGAGAGTCACAGCTTACAACTGAATACATTTGCACTGTGTATGAAATCTCCCGTGATATCATCGTAGACGTTTCTTCAGGATGCCTTAACTGACAAATCATTCTATGCCATGAACCATAAATGACTAGATAATTAAACAAAGAGCCGCCCATCTATCAAAGCATTACCTCGGTCACACTGTCATCACTCAACGTCCTTTGCAGGAAGAGACAGATCAAGGGGTACGGGCAAATAGAAAAGCAAAGAATTTAGAAGGAAATAAATCAAAACTCCAATACGACATGCTAGTTCTTGCCACCATACCTGAACGCCGTTCCATGAGAAGCTCCAGAACCATTTCAATGCTGCAACCCTTCCTTCTTCCTGGAGGATGGGAAAGAGAAGCGGGATGGGAATAACCCCAGCGTATCAATGTCGGCCTGTCTTGGGCTCAGTTCATTGATGTGATACCATGTGTTCCCTAAGACGCTGCTGCTCACACAATGACCGTAATACTTGACGTGAGTCAGTCACATCTTCAGTCTCGTGAAGCATGGCGTCAACAGCATGGCGGGGGTCATTGCCACTCTGGCTGCCACTCCGGTTGCTGCCATTCTGGATCGGGCTCAGGGTTAACCCAGGCTGTCTGGTCTTGAACCGGGTTTGCCTCGCCGTCCAAAGCTCTTTTCAGGGCGATCTGGTGTTCTTGCTCCTCTGGCGACAGCGCGGCAAATGCGGCGGTATTGGAGTCCCATTGCGCTACACAATCCTTGTTCCAATTGCATTGCTCAACCTCGCCATACACCGGGTGGTTATACCGTGGATGCTTAGAGGGCCATCCCGAGGCGTGGTAATGGTGCTTGATCAAGGCGCTGCGGGAGTTATGGTTCCCACTGTCGGAGTGGCCCTGCCCAGCTGCGAATGCCTCTACGGTGAGGACGAGAAAGCCTCCGACAAGCTTGGACTCGGGGATATTATGGAAGGTCTTCCATGTTACCTCGTGCCCGGCGTTGATGCTCATCTCGGCCAACACCGCGGACGTGAACGCGGAAGGTCCGGTTCCACTGATGATATCGTCGAAGTCCAACTCCAGTTCCGCGATCGGCTTCCCTTGTTTAACAGAAAGCTCGTTTAGCCACTCGAGGATATGATTGACCAACCGCATCATTACAGGCTGCCGTGGTTTGGCCATGAAGGTCCACTGACAAAACGACTGCGACTTCTGCCCGAGGATGGGGTGATCATTGAAGTCGGGTTCATCAATTTCAACCCCAATTATCATATCGATGTCGTGCTCATCGTAGCGTTCCGGAATGAATCGGTCAATCGGTCGGAGAGCCTCGACGTCAATGTCGGCCCACACTCCGCCGTCCACGTACATGATCAGATATCGCAGCAGGTCGGCTTTGATAATTTGGGCCTTGAGGGAGCGATAAGTGTCCACGATATCCGGGCGGTTGAACCCGTCTGGGCCAAAGTGGGTTTCAACGTAGTAAAGATCATTTTGATCAGTCAGTACTTCGTAGCGAAAGCTGGGGTTCTTGGACGTCCAGCTGCGAGCCACGGTAAGATCACGCTCCTCGAACTCGAAGGGCGACACCTTCCACGATTGCCAGATCTTCTTAGGGAAAAATCGGTGGGTTTCACAGGATCGGTAGGAGAGACCATCGCTTAGCTCGCCAAACGTGTCTGTGATAGAAAGATAAGACACAAACAAGATGGCCGCGAGGCATCCGGGGATGATCCTGCGGATCTGTCTCGGCAGGCACACTCCGGACATTGAGGATGTCATTAGTTATTCCGGAGACGCATAACCCAGGAATGTCAATGGACGGAGACCCAGGAGAAAAGGATACCCTCCGATGTTTATGAGCTGCGCGTAACGGACCATGCGGAGATTGCTATCTCGTGTCCCCGCCGCTCAACAAGATTTTTGCTGGATCATCCTGACAGCTTCGTCTTAATTTCGCTAGTTTTAGTTATCCCCGTTAGCGTCCATGGTCTCATTGGTGCTGAGTGGCTGTGTTTTAGCGTGTATCCTGACCGTGCTGCATCCATGGACATCATTAAGCTCATTCGGGGTAAAGTCCAGATCCATTTAGTGCGCCACTGGAGCCGCTGCCCAAGACGCTATTGGCAGCGTGCCTCTTTCACTGGGTCGACGCAATTCCCACAGTGCCGGGGGGTCTGGGGTAAGCCTCGGCTCCAGGGTTACATCGCGAGCCAAGTATGGACCCCGACGCATGTGTCTTGGTCGATAAGACTCGACGAACAGATCCCCTAGCTGACGACTGCTCTATTTAGTTCCCAGTTGGCCGGGTGTTATTGGCCACAGCATGTCCTCGGAATTCTCGACGCATCACCGCATGTGATGTGTGATGCCCTAGTCCAGCATTACGTCTCTTATCTGGGGGTAAATTGGTCATTGACTCTGCTCATTCTCCGTTCCCCAGTCTCCGCACGAGCCGGGTCAGATCTCCCGTCTCTGAATCCGCGCGGACCAGGATTATCTCCGCCCTCAAATACCACTTTTCGTCATCCTTCCGCGAGGGCGACTGCGCTGGCCCAGTTCGCCCGGGCCATTGAATCTCCCATCATGACCAGCTACCACGAAGATAGTACCCTTGGGGACATCCCCCAAATGCGTACAGTAGATCTGGAAGGCACCTTAGAGAAGGGGCATTGGAAATCGCGCCCAACGTCCCGGATCCGATCTTTTCCTACGCGGGCCGCTCAATGGTGTGTTGATCACCTCCGGCCGGCATTTCTGACCGGAATAGGTGGCCACAGCAGCCCCCAGGGTAGGCGTACCGCTTACCTCGACGGCCTTCGTGGTTTTGCCGCCTTCCTGGTATACTGGGGCCATCATGAGCTGTGGGCGCACGATGGCATTGGGGCCGAGATGATTTTTGAGAATGCCTACGGCTACCAGAAGAAACATTACTTCGTTGCCTTCCCCGGCGTGCGCATCTTCTTTTCGGGTGGGCATTTCGCCGTGAGCGTCTTTTTCGTGCTGTCGGGCTATGTGCTTTCGGCCAAACCACTCTCGCTGATCAGAGCGGGTGACTATCTGCAACTGGGCGATAACCTGGCCTCTGCCTTATTCCGCCGCTGGCTACGACTGCACATCCCCGTCATCTGCACCACCTTTGTGTACATGACCTATCTACACTTGTTTCGCATCCACGCAACTCCCGAGATCAAATCCAGCTACGGGGAGGAGCTCTGGAATTGGTATGTCGAGCTGAAAAACTTCAGTTTCGTCTTCCGCACCGGTGGTGAGCCCTGGTTCACCTACAATTTCCACTCGTGGTCGATCCCTGTCGAGTTCCGCGGGTCCATTGTCATCTACACAGCCCTCCAGGCCCTCTCGAAATGCCGACCCAACGCGCGACTGCTGTGTGAACTCGGATTGATCTTCTACTTCATGTACATCGCCGACGGCTGGTTCTGCGCGCTCTTCATGGCCGGAATGCTGCTCTGTGACCTGGATCTCCGTGCGGCCCGGGATGAGCTCCCCGACGTGTTCATGATGCTCGAGCCGTTCAAGGAGGGCATCTTTTATGCCATGTTAGGTATCAGCCTGTACTTGGGCGGCGTTCCCTCGCGGACTTGGGAGGAACAGTTCCTGCGAGAGTCTCCCGGGTGGCACTACCTGTCCTACCTGAAGCCACAGGCGGTCTTTGATTTCAAATGGTTTTATCTGTTCTGGGCGGCGACCTTCCTGGTGGCCTCTATTTCGCGGATCCACTGGCTGAAAAGCTTCTTTGAAACTTCCTTCAACCAATATCTTGGCCGCATCTCTTTTGCGTTCTATTTGGTTCACGGACCGTCCTCTGGGTACTGGGGGATCGCCTTTATGCCGCGGTGGGTTGGGTTCGGGACTCGCATGCGATGACCTGTCCCGGGTGGATTAATCGCTTCCCTCTGCCCAAAGTCGGCCCACTTGGCCTGGAGTTGAACTTCTTTGCTCCCCACCTCATTTTGCTGCCGGTGACGCTTTGGCTCGCCGAGATTGTGACTAAATTCGTCGACGAACCCAGCGTCCGGTTTGCGCAGTGGTTGTATCGCAAGACCCTGCCTCCCGCAAACCAATCATAGTATATTTTATATAGAGAAAGGTACAAACTTTACTATTATTCTTGGTGAATTGATAAGGTTTCTTCGTCGTTCCAGCGTTCGGTATCTTTTTTTTTTTTTTCACCTGGCCTTCCTTGTGACCATTTGGTTATCTTTTGGCTCGTAAGGGGAGAAGCAAAGGATCCACCACGGACTAATTTCCACTTCCGATATAAGTGGCAGAAAGAAAAAGAAAAATAAAATAAAATAAAAATCAAATGACGACGCCAGCAGCAGATAGATTAATTTCAAAAAAGAAAAAGAAAAAAAAGACTTGCGTATACCCACAGCTATCACATGTATTTCTCCTCCAGGAGCAGTGGAGCCTCCATACCCCAGACGGGATGTTCAGTGGTTGCAACCCCGGAGAAAAGAAGCTCGACCAAATCTTAAAAGACGCCACTAAGTCGAGCTAACAACCAGGGTTACGTGACGAATTCCGACCGGACCCTGGCGACATGAAGCACGAGAGGGGGAAACACGGCTGAGCTTGAGAAAATAAAAAAAAAAAGGATGGCGCACGCGGGTCAAAAGTATCCCAAACTTGCACCGTGCCCTAATCTGCCTCCCAACGCGGTTGATTTCTCCTGTTAGCTCCAAAGGAACCCCCGTACAATAGGCTGATGTCTGCTCGACTATCGGAGTCGATTTCCCTGCTACCCCTCTTTCGTTAGTCATGCTGGCGAAAGGGTTGAAGCGCATCGTCCCCGTTGTCGGCGTGGTGCTGGTGCTCGCCGTACTAGGGCTTCAATTATACCATCGCAACTATCTCCATCGCAGTAGTAGTGCTCCTTTCGGCCATTCCTTTCCCAGGCCTGATGAAAGCCCCAGTCCGGATCCTAGCGGAAATCGCTGGGGTCAGCAATATGAACAACCACAATATGAGGACCAACACACGGGTCTCGATGCATCGTCGGACCCCAAGATAGACATGTCCACCACCCATACGGAACTGTACTCCGTATCGACCCCAGACAAGAAGTTGTTCAAGATCGACTTTGCCGGCCGACAGGCCATTAATCCCAGTATCATCCCCCATCCCGAGCAGCCGAATACATGGATCATCACCGCGCAACTGCACAAGCCTGCCGACAAGCACAAGAGCTCGGTCTGGTTCGCCGAACTGGTCTGTGACGCTGTCTTTCGGGATGGCGGACGAACCCTCGGCTGTGTTGAGCCTCCCTTGATCCTTCCGATCGCTGCGACGGTCGGCGATAGTAACAACTGCTTGGGCGACCTGTCGTACTTCACGCTCAACATCGGGCCACATGATGCGCGTGTCTTCTATGGGCCCGAAGCACCGTACGCCGTCTATGGGTCGAACTCCCAATTCACCTGCTTTGGACAATGGATCCATGACTTCCGACCCCTGGTCGACTGGAAGGGGGACGTGGATTTCTTGTCCGATCATGGGTTCCGCCAGGCCACCGAGTTGCAACGTCCCCTTCCCTACGGGGCCGTCGAGAAGAACTGGTTCCTCTTCTGGGACGCTACCGGACAAGCGTATGTGCATTACGATGTGGCTCCCAACCGGGTCTTCGCTCGGCTGGAGCTTGACGGCTCGGTCGGTCCAGACTTAGCACCTCTTGCGGCCGCGACCGACCTGCAGTGTTTACGACGACACCTCCCGGCATTGAAGGACGCCGAGTTGGAGTCGATTCACCAGGCGACCAACTCTTTGACCATCACACTCTGTCAGCGATCGGATCCGCTGTGCCAGGCCACCGACCTCAATACGTTCATCCTCACCATCTTCCAGCACAAGAGTTTCTATGCATTCCATAGCGTGTACGAGCCATATGTCATGCTCTTCCGCCGGTCGGCTCCGTTCGATGTCCATGGCATATCAACCAAGCCCCTCTGGATCTCAGGTCGTGGCACTCCTGGTCATGGCAAGAAACCGAAGGCGCTGACTACGGGAGAGTCACAGGTATGGGACCACACGGAGATGTTGTACGTGACTTCCATCAGCTGGAAAGCGCCGGGCAACAAGTACCATGGGTACTTAGACGATGTGATGTTCCTCGCCTTTGGCCGGGAGGATGAGGATACGGCTGGGATTGATATTGTCGCTGGTGATTTAATGAAGGATATAGGGCTTTGCGGGATGTTGTGATTTTTTTTTTTTTTTTTTTTTTGGATTCCCCTTACAGTGTCCTGCTTTGACTTTTTCTTTCATGACCCCCTTGGATGTATCACTAATGCTTTTGCCTTCTTCTTTCTTTTTCTCTTTCTCTTTTCTTTTCCTTTTAGTAACATCTCGGCCATTGTGCTTGGTTGTTATGCCTTGCAGTTCCTCGACACCATGGAGTTTGCACCCTTCCACAATACCTTTCATACTTGCCCGCAATTCATTATACCATGTCCTCCACTAAGAGCGAGGGATTGTTCGACATCAAGATAAACTTAGGTTCGATCAGCATACCCACATAATAGAGCCACGATCGTCAGATTGACATAAACCTTCGTAGACGGATGCATCGCCGAACGTTGGGATGAGCTTATCTAGCTAGCATGGCTACACATTGGTGGAAAGATCTGCGCCATTATAATCCTTGTCGTACTACTATGTACCCTCGCCATGGGTGTGGTGTTGTGCCGCGGGCCGAGAGTGAAGCCTTTTTATATCTCGGCTTGTATACAGGTAGAGCCGCCCTAGGGGCCCAAGCTACACAAGTAAGTCGTGTTTTATTTGATTGTTCCCAGATATGGCATCTAGGATATTTATTCGAATGCGACGAAATAGACTGAAAATACAAAGGCACTTATGACTATTGCTGGGGACATAATTGAAGAGAAATTCATCTGACATCTCGGGGATCCGAGAGGCTAACCCTGTTTTAGGCCAGCCGAGGGACCTCGGAATTTTCAGTTGCTGCACCAGACGCGCGGGGTGGGGGGGGGGGAAGGGAGGGAACATATTAACGCAGATAGGCATGTCATATTGGAATCATGTACATATAGCAAGCACAAGATCAATTCTCAGTAAAACTCCCCAGAATTCTCGCGTGGTGGCCGTCTTTACCGTCTATGCTATGAATCGTGATGGAGCATGTCCTTCCGGCATCGGATCTTGACCTCCACGATGGCTATCGGGTAGACCACTTGTCGAGCAGAGCTGTGCTGGTTATCAATGGGACGACGAGACGCGATATTTATTTGAATTGGAATGCTACCTGAGTCAATTCCCCTCCCAGATTCTCCCTGCAGTGGTTTTCCAGTAAATATTGTTTATCAGATCAACGCGTCACGCGTTGTAAACAAAAGCCACGTGCTTAGTAAGCCCCTACATGCCATGAATTCGATTCTTTTCAGGATGAATTACAACGAAGTAGGCTGCTTGAGAGACTGTGACTTTGGGGCAAGGCTAAAGGACTAATGAATAAATTTGATACTAAAGGGAAGATAGGATCACTTTCTACACTATCTAGCTTCTCACCGGCTGTGCCGATGCTCTGCACCGCAAAGTATTGACGTAAAAATCTCGTTGATCTGAAGATATTCAGATTATGGTCATCTATATACAAAGGATTATATTAAGATAGACGGTAAGGTCCAGAGAGCTGGACTATGTATACATTGCCGATAGTAATCATAACAAAACACGACACCATTAAGCATGGCCCTTAAGGCTTTGACAGCTGTTCTTTCCGGAAGAAGAGGATGTAACCGGCACTAGAATCATGACGCGTTAGCCATCATCGTAGAGGATAGAAGCAAGCCCAAGGGATATAAAGAACTTACCAGACCAACAACTGACAAAACAGAGCAACCCAGAACCAGGCATTCGCAACCGCGCTACCACCGAAGGTAGGATCAGGCGAAACCGGCCCGGGGCCCAAATTATTAGGGGCGAAGGCTCTCGCGCAAATAGTAGCGATAGAACCAAGGACTTGGGAACAAACAAGCGTGAAAAGCATGTGCATGCGAGTCAAGGTTTGCAAGAGGATGATACCGAAGCCGAGACCCTGGATCGAGTCCAGCACGCCGAGCCAGAGCCAGACACTCCGGGAGACGAGCGCACCGCCATTATATCCTCCTGCCACCCAAGGAAGGTAGTAGCCAATTCCAGACACACCCCACCAGATTTGTGCCCAGCGGGGTGCTCCAAGGCCGCAGGCGAACACGGGGAGGAACCAACTGTGTGATTTGAAGTAGCGACTGACGACGAATAGGAAACCTGCCCAGACGAAGCCGTAGAAAACAACACAAAGGATAACGATTTGCCAGTGATGTGCGTGGTGAGATGTCCAGAGGACTGCAAAGAGACAGGGTTAGTTTGGCCTGATGAGAGGGTAACTACTGTACAGAGGTGGACTTACACTGCCAGTTGCGGCCGTAGGGGGCGCTGAGGAAGAAGTTCTGGAGGATGACCGCGACGAAGTTCCAGAGGACGATCTTACGACGGAACACAGACTTGTAGAAGGAAGCGACCTTTCCAGGCGTTTGACGATAATAGTTGGGCAGACCGAATGTCAAAAGCAAGCCAATTCCGAAAAGGGCGACGGCAATGGGGTAGCAGATAGCACTGTGAAAGGCTCGGTTAGCTAGTCGGATTTATCAGATAAAATCAGTGGAACATACCTCATCTTCCAGGAGTTGGCGATATTGTTCGCCGGAGTCAAGAGGCCTTCGCTTTGTGTCTGTGACAGGGTCGAACCCCAATACCAGAGAGCAATAACATAGGCAGACTGGATACCCTGGATCAGGCATGCACGGAAGATCCATGTTTCCACAGGTGCACCACCTTCATCACCGAAGTTCAGCGCGAAGAAGAAAGAACCACTAGACGAGGCCGCGGCGTAAAACCCGCTACCGACATTCTGAATCCATCCCCGACTGAAAGAGTGGCTCTCAAAATGGGCGGATCCAATGAAAATGAAGGCAATGGCGTACAAGAACCATGGCGCAGACAGACAGACAACAGATTTGAAATAGCGGAACACAAGCCACCAGAGAATCGACGTGATTAGATACGTGGTTGCAATTCCATACAGTTTCTCGGCAGTTTGACCGACCTCACCCGTGAGCAATGTGATCTGGTACGAGTTGGCAGCAATAATCTGTCCTAAAGCGAGGAACAAGGAGTAGATAGGCCAGTCGCCGATGCGAATCTGCATCCACTTCTTGAGACCAGTGGGAGGGACATAGTCCTTTCCGAGGAGGAACTCGTCGTCTTCACTGTCCTGGGAGTGCTGGCCGTCGCTACCACTCATGCGGGAGCCGTTGTCATCGTAGAACGAGCCGATAGGTGACGCGCCGTGCTTATCACGGTAGACTGAGGGAGTCGGTGATTTGGTGCGACCAAGCCTGGCATCACGGAATTTATCGAACCATTCCTTTTCACTCTTGATCAAGTATTCTTCAATACACAGTTGCGACTCCGAGTTTGTTCCATTGAGGTCATCAAGTCTCTTATCGAAGGCCTTGTAATACTCGCCGGTGCTATCGGTGAAGAACGGATCAACCTTCTGCAGCTTGAAGTCCTTCTTGCCACCGACGACGGAGTCGAGGGAAAGAACGGATGCGCTACTGAGACGGCTGCCGGGGTCGAGGAGCCGAGGAGGAGGAAGGAGACTCTGGGAAGCGGCTGGGGGTGTTCCGGGACTTGAAGGAGGCTGAACATTTCTGGGGTGCAAGGAGTCCTGGCTGTAACGTCTACCACCTGGACTCAATGGCATGCGCACACCACTCTGTTGCTGGGCAGCCTGTAGCCTGCGGCCTTCTTCGACTTGCGCAGGCGTAAGAGTATACTCGTCGTCCGCATAATGATTGACAATGTCGTCATCACTGCTTTCTTCCTCAACATCAGTAATGGCGCCACCGTGGGCTTCCTGGGTGTCCTCGTGTTCTGGGATACTGTCACGCTGGCGAGCGCGACCACGACGGCTCTGATGACCGGGACCGGACCGAACACCAAGTGAAAGTTGTCGCTGAAGCCCTGACTTCGGCTTCTCCGTGCCACTCGGACTGGGATCTCTGCTGTAGCTAGTCTTCGGCTGGGTAACATATTCACTTAAACGGTTGAGGTTCGAGTAGCTGCTTTCCCTAGAATGAGCAAGAGGAGTCTGCGTTCCCGGAGTCATGAGAGGGCTCGCTGGTTGAGTCATGAGGCCACTAGGAGTAGTTGTTCCAGTAGGAGTGAACGGACGGCCGTTATGCTTAACCAGTTCCTTGTTGTGCACTTGGATTGCAGTGGTTTGCAGGATCTCCAAATCCTCGACCCATTGGGCGACGGGGAATCGCTGTTTAGCAGAACGGGCACGCATCATGGCTCTGGTCTCCTGTTTGGAGTTGAGTGCTGCGTCAATGGCAAGCTTGAACTGGTACAGAAGATGAGATGTCGCAGTAGATTCAACGTTATACCACCAACCAGGCATCTGACCAAGACCACCGACACGGGCACCAATACCCAGGGCTCCCTTACGGCCGAACTCGACGGCGACCAGACCAAAGGGCTCGTCACGAGAAGGAATAAGCGCAAATTCAGCACCAGAGAAGATATACGGCGGAAGAGCGGTGAATTCAGGTCTCGAGAACACACGTCCAGGGTAAACCTTCATCATATGGTCTAACTTCAGGGCGGCGAATTTACCGTAAAGGTCGATAACAGGTCCAACACAAATCACCTGCACGTTAGGCCGAGCCTCAAGAACAGCTGGCATCACATCGGCGATTAGATCAACACCTTTCTGCATGGACCAACGACCAACGAAGACCATTAGATCAGCATCAGGGTTGACTTCAAGGCCAGCCCATTCCTGAGCCTGGCGTTTGAGATCTCCTCTGCCACCTTCATAGTCAGGATCCACATGAACCTCGTCGGCGTTACCAATAGCCTTTTCCCTGCTCCATTCTCCCACATCCGAAGGATCGGGGTTAGGCAGGTTGCCAACCTTTCTCAGACCCCAGAAAATGGGATAACGGGCGTAGGACCGCTTTCCGTACTTCTTGGACACACCGACGGCACCGAAACCCTGCTGGTGAACACGAAGATAACTAGCACCTGAGTGGAGCAAGTTGAAAACCTCACCGAACTGCACATAGCGTCTGACGGTATCAATATCCAGGTTGAAGACGGAGCACACCTCCTCCTTTTCTTTCTGCGTACGCATTGGCCAGAGACCCTGGAATTCCGCGTTGTGAAGGGAGAGACAGGCCGGTACAGTGTCGGGAAGAAGATAGAGTGGAGCCAGAGAACCGTGGTAATCGTTGATATGGTACAGGTCGATCGGGAATCGCTTGCATGCCTCCGCAATACACTGATTCCAGGCGGAGTAGTAAATGGCACTGTTGAGGTCATCCATACGGGCTGGGTAGGGTTCGGACTTCGATTGCTGGCGGAACACAGGGGCGTCTAGCAGAACGTAGGTAATGTTGTTCAAGACATGGTACTGGACCTGAACTTCATAGGAGTTACCGAGAATCGTGACATTCATGGGCTCTGCCGGTGTATCCACTGGGTAATCGACTCCGCCGACACAGGGAACAACCCAGATTAGGTCTTGATGTCCCAGAGTTTTACCCATAAGCTGGGCCATGACACCGAGACCACCAATCTTGATCTTAATCTGCCAATCCTCGATATCATACTCCATTGTCGCAATGAGAACCATACGTCTCTTGCCAGAAGCGGCGCCGCCAATAGCGGTGTTGGTCTGCAGGAAACCGGACTTGTTGGCCAGGCGCATCAAGGGGTTCATCTTTTCCTCATCGCCGCCACGGTTCCTTTTGAACTTCCTTCGCAAAGCCAAGGGGATTATAGTGGCCTTTTCACTGACACCGATCTGGTTGAACTTGACCTTGTAGAAAGACTTCATGAAGATGTATACACATGCCGCACCAGTGATGACAGGGATAATCCAGAAGAGAACAAACATGGCGATCTGGGTGTTCTGGTGCCCAACAGGGAAAAGCTGGAACTTCATGGTGGCATCGTTGATATAGACATTCCAGGCCAGATAAGGCTTAGGCGGGTGCTCAGTGATGTTGATCAGGGTTGCAGACAGAGAGGAGGGTGGCATTCGATCGAGAACAGAATCGTTATCGGCATCACCCAGTACCCAGCTTTGATCGGGCTGTCCATCCGGGTTCATGCCCCAGATGTTCAGCTGAGCTTGAGCAGGCCATTCCGCTGTAAAGTGGTACTTCCAGATTCCGTCCTTGGAGTCCTGCCTTACCACGTTATCCAGACCACCATCATATCCGTACTGATTGTAAGGGCCGTTGAAGAAGATGTGAGGGAGGCGACGTGGCACATTTGAATCCAGTCCAGCATCACCCTCCTGAACGTAATCGCTGCTACCGGTCCATTTGCTCCAATACTCGACCCGCACATGGTGTCCCTTCCATTTCTGTTTCTTGGTTCCAGACCATTCTAACTCCGTGATGGTGTCATTACCTCCTGTGTAAGTCTGCCAATCGGAGAACGTGGTTCCCCAATTGGTGGAATAACGCCACTTATCAGCGCCTGCGGCGTGATGCTGAATGAACAGGGTGCCATTCGATTCCTCATGGAGCAAACTACTGGAATAGTTGGCGGAAGTGAAGACCATGGGATTGTCAATTTGTCCGATACGGAAGAGGAAGTGGTCGACCGCGTTTGTTGTCGCGTTTCCATGAGTACTGCTAGCATTCTTAACCGTGACTCGGTGAATGCCATTGTACACTCCCGTCAGATTGGCAGCCCACATGAAGACGCTCGGGAGCTGCCCGGTCCACGAGGTGTTGCTTGCTGGAATTCCCTTGCAATCAACAGTCTTCTCATCAAGGGTGGGGACCTTTTGGGATTCCGTAGAAGAGCTGATGGAGATTGATTTGGTCACGGAATCGCAGTCCATCTCTTCGGAGAAATAGAGCTCAATCTTCACGCTTTCATCCAGGTTGGGAGCCACGGTGGAACGAACAGGGACGTCGTGACCGGGAGTAAACTGGGTGATCATGGGCCGGGGTTTGCCGAAACGCGTACTGGGGACGTAGGCGCGGAACGCATAGGCGTCCAAGGTCATGTTGGCCAGGCAGCCGTTGAGCTCGCTAGATCCATTCAGCCCAAGCTTGACGGGGCCATCAATCAAGGTGTGCTCGTCATAGGGATAGAACAGATTTTTAACTTTGGTGCCAGTGGCGAAAGGCGAGATCAGAGCGGTCTCGTTGTCCTTGCAATCGAACTTATAGTCAATTGTACGGTTGGTGTTGTGGTAGACGAGCCAAACCGGCTGGTTTTTCGCGTTGGAGCCTAGATCCTGCACATCCGCATTGACATCACGTAGGATAGACCACAAACCCGTCTCTGTAGCGGTACCGTTGGAACCTGTGTAGAAGACCTCCTCGGTCATGTTGGAGAGTTTCTGGATGGAGTAGCCATCATTCAACACCGGGAAGTCTTCGCGCATCTGGTACATATGCTTAATGACGTTGCGCACCGGGTGGGATGGGTCACGATGATCGTACGCGGCGGTTGGATCATGGCAACCTTCACGACCAGCCTTGATAGGCCACTCATAGTACTGGGACGAATCCAAAGAAAAGCAGCCATGGTCTCTCCACGCAGTTGCAGGGGACATTGCTTGGCGGCCGTAGATATAATTAGATGCCGTCGCATCCAGGATGTAGAATGCCTGTTCCTCGCCCCAGAGAAGGAGGGGAATGCCCGGAAGAAGCAACGTTGTGATATACAGCCCAAGCAACTGCCGCTCCACACCCTTTTCGACTGTTGGCCAGCGGAAAACATCCTGGTTGGTGGCGCCAAACATATGGCGGGGGTCAAATTTGCCTGTGTTAGGGTTAATGAAGTCGTTTGACTGCAGCATCAAATTCCACGCATCGACCCAATCAACAGGAACATCGTAACCGGCGGCCAAATTACCGTCCATGCCCAAGAAACGAGTCAGAGCACGGTAGGTCGAATAGTGGAAGGCTGCGGCGTCGATCGCCTCATGTCCAGCCTCACGCAAAAAGTATTGCGACTCGGACTCGTTTGTCATCTTCATGGCCTTCTCCGCCGTCTCCGGATACTGGTTAGGCTGTCTGCCTCGACCCAAATAGATAGAACCGAAAGTGTTACCACCAGTGATTTCACCGGAGATGAAGAAATTCTCCTTGCCAACAGCCCGGGCGCATTCGCGATAAGCCATCGACATATCTCCCAGCGCATCCACGGTGGACTGGGTAGCCTTATCGTAACGGAAACCGTCGATATCCAACTGGTAGATGATCATACAGGAGTGACGAATCAACCGCTCCCGGACCGAGGGGTGCCATTCTCGCAGACGATCCTGGACGGATGCGAATTTTGCTAGCTGACGTTGCCAATCGGGGAACACGCCGAAAGCCTCAATATCGCCATACTGATCAAAGTCACTGTCATAACAACCAACTAGGCCCGCCGTCATGGACTGTTGAACTGGATAACCGTCCTCGTACCAGAAACGGGGATAGTCGCAGGTCTGATTATAGTCGTTTCCGAGATCGAAATCCACATAGTGACGATTGGTCTTCCAAAGCGCTTTATGCTCCTTGGTCGAAAACGGGGTTGTATCATTCAGATGGCCCTCAAAGCCGATGAGATCACCCATCCTGAGAGTGAATGTTAGAAATTCCCTCTAAAGAACTGTCGTTAATGCGGAAATACTTACGTAGCAATCGTGTTATCGAAGATGACATACATGCCGCGCTTATGAATTTCGTCAATAGCGTTACGCCATGTTGCAATGTCACCAAAGTGTTGATCTAGTAGTGTCGTATCGAGTGCGGAATAACCATCGGAGCCCCAGGGCTGGTTCATCAAGATAGTTCCTGCAAGATACAGCCCCTAAGAGTTCTCAGTATGCCACCCCCCGCAATAGAAGTCAACGAACAACGAACCTTGATACCCATTCCCTGAAGATAATCCAAAGTATCGACTAGACCAGCTACATCTCCACCATGACGCATTTGTGTCGAGGAGATGTCATGCTCGAAGAGGGTGCCATTAATGTTGTCATTCGTAGGATCTCCGTTGACAAAGCGATCCATGAACAGTGTATACATGGGAAACCGCCAATTGTCGGGAGAAGGGAAGTATTTCCCCTTGTGGTCCGGCCATTCTCCCCAATATTGGGCCGGGTTGGTCGCGGACTTGTTTTCGTTAAGGTTATATGAGGATAGAGATTCGTCGTAAGGCCAGGCCGTGGCTGTGGTTGCGAAAAGCGCCAGCACCGTACTGGAGAAAGCCCACTTCATAATGGGTGGCAGGTCGGGCACGCCCGGTGGTCAAGTTGGCGAGAAACCAAAATATGCAGGCAAGAATCGGTAATCCGCTATGATGCAATCATATATGCGCAATCTTATGTCCCGCAGATAGGTACCGCTCACAAACACTGTGGATTACTGCTCGGTCAATGATGTCGGGAGTACTGATAACGAGCGATAGACATCAGATAACGAGCAGATCGGCTTTCAACGAATGGAATCTATTGTGTAGGAGGGGAGAAACAAGAAAACAAACAAAATACAGTCGGGCAAAAATGGTACAAAGCTTGAGGAGAGAGAGAAGGTCCAAAACGAGGGAGAAAGGGAAAAGAAGAGAACAACCTAGTGACTAGCAGGTTGTCTTTGAGGCTCAGCATAAAAGGCGGCCAGGATTCGTGAACATTAGCGATAGTGGATCAAATGTAACAAAGACGTCTCGTGTCTGCTAATAATAAACAGGGCTCAGATGTGAGGGTCACCGTCTATTGCTCAAAAGTGCCAGCTCACTTGAGACTATTGTCCCCTATCAGCTAAAGCGACGAGTTGGTGAGCCTTAGTGACCACACTGTTTTACTCTAGCTTCTCCGGATCTCATTCCCCTCCGTCCTTTTTTTACTACTATGGGTTTTACTTTTCTTTTCTCTTTTTTCTTTTTTTTTTGCCGCGGGCTATAAGAGTCGAGCTCCCTCTCGACCCGCGGTTTGAGTGACGTCTCGCTGGTCCGAAGGCGAAAAACTTTGTGGACGCCCCAGTGAAAACTCACGAATTGATTGATACTTTCTCGTATAGACTGGAAACCGTTAGGTTTACTCCCGGTCCGGGACATGAGTGGAGCCCAACGGGGCAGTCATATTTCTTGAAATATAGATTACTTTTAGCCAATTGAGACACCTATTCGGCCATGCCCACTTCGATCCAGTAAATCACACCTCTCTGGCCGCCGTCAGTCTCGCTGGTCCCTCATGATGGAGCCTTTGCACATCCAGATCGCTGTGTGCTCCCCGACGAACTGTCGTGGCCCATGGTGGGAGGTTCTTTATCTCGCGCCATATCCGAACCTCAAGAGGTCAGATCTCGTATTGACGCCTCAATGTAATTAACCGAACCAGTTGAATAGAATACGATACAGTGGCTTGCATGACATCTGGGATGGTGAGACTTAATTGGCTTTACTAAGACCAAGACTGCATGATATGTCTTACTGTAATAATCCTCTCTTTCTCTTCTCGTTACAGTTCCGTCGTCTACACATATGTACCGTCCCTTCCGGACAGCACCGTAGGACCGATTTAGATAAGAACGGGGCACCCCGATTGGTCGGGGAGGGCGTGGGATCTAAATTCTGTGCCATGCAGACGGTGGTGGCTCTCGGTTGATACCTGGATCCATAGAGCCTGCCCTATTTTCATCCATCGGGTGAAACCCGACGAGTAAATGGCGACGTGGACTCCCGGAAGAAAATTTTGATTCTTGGATAATATTTTTTTTGTAATTAATAATCCTGAAGAGGAAAAATCGGGGCAAGAAAGGGCGAACGTCGAGACATTGGAAATTCCAGAATACTGTCACGGCGGGTCCTCGCCATTTTGGCCCATTTTTATTCTTGGCTACAGTTAACCCTTTTTGGGTATTAGGGTTGTTGACTTTTCGGTCTTCAGTCACTAACTTGCTTCAGATCCACGGCTAGAGTATCGGGAAATCGCCAATCCGATATCAATATCTCAGACTCTCGGTGGGCCTCGGCCAATTATAGACCAGGTCCAAGAGTTCTTAGCCCGTATTTTTCGGGTTCCCGTGGGTCCTTGGTTCGACCTCCGGTGTCTGACCGAGGAAACAACTGGGAAGGGTCTGATCGAGCCACCGAGTTAGTAAAAAAGGAAAAAGAAAGAAAAGGTGGGAAATGGAAGAGAGAGAAACGGAAAGTGCATAAATTATTAAAATGATGTCTTACTTATTGTCCAATGACCATGATCATACGGATTTCATAGGGCATATATACCCCCATTCCCTAATAGCCGAAGCTGACCTATTCTTTTTGGAATTAGTCCACACTGGACAATACTATGATCCTCGATGGCTTTCCTGGTACTCCGTACTCCATCTCGTATCGAATTGTTCGTATTATTGAGTTCCTTATCAGACAAGTTTAGATTGGATGTCCAATCCCAACACGGACCGTCGATCCCAGGATTAGATAAAGAGGCCAGGATAAAGTCAAAAAAGAAAAAGAAAAAAACCAAGCTAGCTTTTTCAGCATAAGCCCTGTTCATGGCAGGCTTGAATTGATTGTCTAGCCTCCATTAGGTGATTTTACTCGATTTTCTAAGACCCATCGGCTCCACTCGGTTCGTTCCCTCCTAATTGGTGCATGGGTCAAGTAATTCCCATCCGCCGTGAACGCCACTCAGTCAAGTCAATTGGCAGGAAGAGGATGGACTAACGAGAACGCTACCACGACTCCGTCCAGAACTGGTTTTGGTAGTACAAGCCGGTATTACTGAGCTCACCACCGTCAGTGGACGAGTTTTTTGCTAATCTAAAAGCCCAACGCTGCCCTGGCCGCTGGACCGGGCACTGGACCTCTTTGTTTCTTTTTTTAGTCGGTGACCAACGAAGAAAACAGCTGCCCTGATCGTGGTCCCATTAGCTTCCCCGGCATGCAACGTGCCATCGGTACCCATAATTATCTCAAGTTATATGTGAAATGCTAGCAGTGCGTGAACTGGCCACCCACTCGGGGATACTTTCCTGGGCAGGCGTAGGTCGTGGTCTGACTGTCTCACTTGCTTAACAGATCCCCCATGTATGTCCATGGGAAACACCAGGCACTATTGTCATTCTATTGGCAATTCAGACGATCAATTACTCAGGAGGGATGTCTCAAACACCTTGTTCCACAAACATTGTCTCGGGTCATCGGCCCTTCCCGAGTATTCCCAGCTTCTTGTCCCCTTTGTACCTGGCAGTAGCCTTATTTTCCAGCTCTTAGGGCAGGGCGAGAGGGGCTTATCAGGCATTTTAAGACCACAGACAATGCCGAGGTGGCCACAATAAATCCCAGGGGTAACTAGCGTCCTGTTCCAATCCGGCAAACCTGATGGGACGGTTGCACTGGAGGGGTCGAGGTCAGCTTCCATGTAAGGAGGCGTGCATCACTCAACTACCAGGGCATGATTCAGGCACGGAGCAGAGGAATCATGTCTTCTTCTATGCATTTTCCCCCGTCCTAGCATTGCTAGTCCATAATATGAACGAAAAAAAAACCAGACGAGGCATGTGACCGGATCTAAACGGAAGTTCGCTTGGCTCTTCATAGCCGAAGGTCTTGGGGGGGAAAAGAGGGGATTTCCAGGGGGCATCGGCAGACCATCACAGTGACCCTAAAATTGTGGGAAATGATCAATTCCTTCCCAATTCCAATCCACTAAGCAGAAGAGGCATCAAGGTTAGATATATACAGGACCGATGGAGTAGCTAGAGGAACTATTGTCCATGATATCCATCTATTGCGGGTATGGACGTGTTGCAAGTATATACACCGAGCAGACTTAGGGCACGCCGGCGCTCTTTTGCAGCTGCGCTCTAGATCCACCTTTCTTCAATCCATTTCTCGAGTGCAACGTTCCCCAGGAACTTTATTTGTGGTTCTATTCTTCCCTTTTCCCCCTTCTTTTCCCGTCCTTCTCTCTCTCCTGGGATGGTTCGTTCCTTTCTAACAGTCGTTCTTGTCGTTCCTTATTCATCCCCTCGTTCTGTCGATCATTGAGACCTGACCACTGTCGTTCTTTACATTTGTATATCGTTTAACTCGTCACTCCTTGATTTTTTGTTTAATTGATTGCTTGGACGCGTCATTCCTTCCTTCCGTTTGTGGTGTTCCATTGTCAGTATCAGCCACTTCTCCCGTTTACATCCCCACAAAACGCGTATGCGAACTGTTTCAGGTGCGCCATTCGAGCTTAAACGGCAGAGCATACAGACGATCTCCACAAAGATCGACCATCAGCTTTGTCACTCCATGAACTGGGGTTACACAAGTTAAGGATCCACCGGAAATTACTCCCGCGACTATGGTTTCGTCGTCATCCCTGGGGCAATGGGCAGGTGCCGTCCTGGCTACCAGCCTTGTAGGATCAGCCCTGGCTGCGACCACAGCAGAATGGAAGTCGAGATCCGTCTATCAAACCATGACAGACCGATTCGCGCGCACTGACGGCTCAACAACCGCCCCGTGCAACACCACTCAGGGCCTGTACTGTGGCGGTACCTGGCGAGGTACCATTGACAAGCTCGACTACATCCAGGGCATGGGATTCGATGCTATCATGATCTCCCCCGTCGTAGAAAACATCGAGGGCCGCGTGTCCTATGGAGAAGCTTACCATGGCTATTGGCCCCTGGATCTGTACTCCCTCAACTCGCATTTCGGTACCCACCAGGATCTGCTCGACCTGAGTGAGGCCCTCCACTCTCGTGGGATGTATCTGATGATGGATACGGTCATCAACAACATGGCCTATATGACCAACGGCAAGGACCCCGCCAAGAATATTGATTATTCTGTCTTCACTCCTTTCAACGACTCCAGTTACTTTCACCCGTACTGTAAGATTACTGACTGGAACAATTACACCAACGCCCAGCTGTGTCAAACCGGAGACAACAAAGTGGCATTGCCCGATCTGTTTACAGAACATGAGGTCGTACAACAGACACTGGAAAAATGGGCCAAAGAAATCATCTCCACTTACTCGATCGACGGCCTGCGTATCGACGCAGCAAAGCATGTGGACCCTGGTTTTCTCAAGAACTTTGGCGACGCTATTGGCTCGTTCATGACCGGAGAAGTTCTGCAGCGGGAAGTCGACACCATCTGCGAATACCAGAACAACTACATCGGCAGTGTCCCTAATTACCCCATCTACTATTCTGTCATCAATGCTTTCACCTTGGGTAATACTAGCGACCTGGCCAACCAGGTGGAAGTCATGAAGAATTCCTGCGACGACGTGACTGCCCTCGCCTCGTTCTCGGAAAACCACGATCTTGCGCGATTTGCTAGTATGACGGATGATATCGCGGTATGCAATCACACCAGCACAATCAAGCGAAAGTCTTCATAGCTGACCGTGATGAACACAGCTTGCTAAGAATGTTTTAACCTTCACCATCCTCTACGACGGCGTTCCCATGATCTATCAAGGCCAAGAGCAGCATTTGGACGGACCGGGCACACCTGACAACCGTGAAGCCATCTGGCTCAGCAAATATAACACCGACGCCGAGCTGTATAAGTTGATCGCGAAACTGAACGCCATCCGTAAGCACGCCTACAAGCTTGATCCGAACTACGTCAGTCTCCAAACATACCCTATCTTCCGGGGTGGTAGTGAATTGGGCTTCCGCAAAGGTGTCGAGGGCCGACAGGTGGTGATGCTCTTGTCCACCCAGGGCACCAATAGCAGCGCATACAACCTCACTATGCCGGTGAGCTTCAACGGAGGCGTGGAGGTTGTGGATGTGCTCAACTGCGTGAACTATACGGTCAACCCGCAAAGTGAACTGGTGGTTCCCATGGACAAAGGCGAACCCAGAGTCTTCTTCCCCACCTCTCTCATGCCGGGCAGTGGTCTTTGCGGTTACACGTCCGAGAACGTTTCGTTCGTTGAGCTGAAGACCAAGGGCGCGGCGGCTGCGATGTCTCTCGGTGCCAAGGCCACCGGCAGTGCCGCTCAAGGCGTCTTGCTTTCTGTTCTCCTGTCTAGTCTTGTTGCGGTATTGTTGTAGTCTGCTTGGGACAATAATATATCTGGGCCTGTTGAGGTGTATTGATGGTGTTACTCTCGTTCTGCTGTATATATTCTTTTCTTATTACACGCTTCCGACCGTACGATACCCAGATACCACATTTATCTTCTCATGGGTGACTTCATGTTGTTGTTATGCTTATTCTCTAATGTTTTACTGTTGAAGTGTATGTGTATGCAGAATATATATGACTCTATTATCTAGTCTTGCTTTTTCTTTTTTTTTTTTTTTTTTTGACAGTTATATATGTTTATATATATTTGGTAGTGCAGGCTATATTCACTTACTAGTACTCACGTGAGGTATCCAGTGATTTGGGAAACGCGCGTCAATTTTTACATGTTACTGTACCTGTTAAGAAATTTCTACGCTATCTCTGGCTTCATATTTTACCTATAGTTAGTTAACTAAAAACTTGATTAAGCAATACACAAAATATGGGTATGACGCAAGGTCGACCAGGTCAACTTGCTACCACAGTAGAAACTTTCTCGGGGTTGTGTCGGCAGAACATCTGACTTAGGGTTAGGGGAAAGAAAAAGAATGGGCGAAGAGGAAAAGCCAAAAAAAAGGACGAAAAAAAAAAAACGGAGGAAAAAGAAAAAAGAAAAAAGCAAGACAGCAGTGAGACAAACAACAAGAATTGAAACCCGGTGGCGCGGGTAAAAATAGAGAAAAGACCCACTTGATGATTGGCCTCGACTCCACTACACTAATCTCTGCCCGACGGTCCTTACATATGACATGGTCGACGATCTCATACTAATCTATACGACTCGGCGCTTTATCACAGCATTGTTTCCCGAATTTAGCACCTGGTTGTGATCTGGATACGCTTCATTGTCGGATTTCACCATGGTGTCCTTTTTCTCCCGCTGTTTTCCGAAGAGGAGAAAAGGACAGCAGCAGCAACAGCAATGGAAGGAGATTGAGGGTTAGCTCCCCCCACCATATACTTCATGGAATCATCGTATGATTGTTTACATACTCTAATGCGTCTTGGATACACACAGAAGCAGCTAGGGATCTGGAGTCGCGCCCATCATGGAATGCCCCCGACAACACTTTGCTTCTAGAAGCATTTGAATGGCACGTACCAGACGATACTTGTCACTGGCGACGTCTGCAACATGCTCTACCGGGGTTGAAAGAGATCGGGATCGATAATATCTGGATTCCGCCGGGCTGCAAAGCTATGGACGCCTCGGGTAATGGTTACGATATATATGACCTGTATGATCTAGGCGAGTTCGATCAGAAAGGATCACGAACCACCAAATGGGGCTCTCGGAGGGAGCTCGAAGACCTCGTGGAAGAAGCAAAGTCGCTGGGCGTTGGTGTGTACTGGGATGCGGTGCTCAATCATAAAGCCGGGGCGGATTATCCCGAACGGTTCCAGGCTGTTAAAGTAGATCCTAATCGTATGACCTTTCTTCTTTCTTTCTTCTCTTCATCTTCTCTCTAGTCTCGGATCAGTGGTTGATTCAAGTTTCTTGCTCGTGCAGGACGAAATGTCGAGATCTCCAAGCCCACTGAAATTGAGGGTTGGGTCGGTTTCGACTTCGCTGGCCGCGGCGACCAGTACAGCTCGATGAAATATACTTGGCAGCATTTCAATGGTGTGGACTGGGACGAATCGCGCAGAGAAAATGCCATCTTCAAGATCCATGCACCAGGCAAGGATTGGGCCCAAGACGTTGGCAGGGACAATGGCAACTACGATTATTTGATGTTCGCCAATCTGGACTATTCCAACCCAGAAGTACGGGAAGACGTCTTACATTGGGGAAGTTGGATAACGAATGAGCTATCTCTGAGTGGCATGCGACTGGACGCCGCGAAGCATTTCTCTGCTGGCTTCCAGAAGGAGTTCATTGAGCATGTTCGCAAGACGGCTAACAAGGATCTGTTTGTCATCGGCGAATACTGGTCTGGAGAATTAAAGGATCTTCTGGGATATCTTCAGCAGATGGATCACTCAGTGACGGCGGTTGATGTGCCTCTCGTTGTGAACCTGTGCAGGACATCGTACACGAAGGGGGGCGATCTTCGCAAGATATTCAAGGGTACTTTGGTGCAAAGCAAGCCGGAGAACGCTCTGGTGAGTAGCTGTAGAACATGCGACAAAGAACTGCTCTACTGACAATACTTCCCCATAGACATTTGTTTCGAATCATGACACCGTAAGTGGACTTTTACCCCCCTCTATAATAGATTGTACTGACAACATCAAGGTACCCGGGCAAATGCTTGAAGTGAGTATCCTACATTCCGCCTGAACCCTACCAATCCACTAATAAATCGAAGAACCCAGTTGCACAATACTTCAAGCCGCTGGCATATGCTTGGTGCTTCTCCGTAAAGATGGACATCCATGTGTGTTCTACGGAGACCTCTATGGTACTCTGGGAGAAAAGCCATTGAAGCGAGCCTGCAAGGGCAAACTTCCGATTCTCACGCAGGCTCGAAAGCTGTACGCTTATGGAGAACAGCAGGATTATTTTGACCAAGCCAACTGTATAGGTGAGTACTTGCGTTTTCCTTTTACTCCTTTTATTTTTCTTCTTTCAATTTTGATTATCTTTGAAACTTTGGCCATAAATATGCTACACGTATCATTCATATTCTGCATCTAACCAAGAAACCAGGATTTGTCCGTTACGGAAATGCGCGCCATCCTTCCGGGATGGCCTGCATTATGAGCAACGGCGCGGCAGCAGAAAAGCGCATGTACGTCGGACCGAAGCACGCCAACGAGCAGTGGACAGATATCATGCTGGGCCACGAGGGCGCTGTCACCATCGATGCGTCGGGGTATGGGGTATTCCCCGTCAATGGCATGAGTGTTAGTGTCTGGGTCAACTCAACGGCACCTGACCGAGACAGTCTCCAACAAGCGTTGTAAGTCACAGACCCATTTTTTCCATTTTTTTTCTTCTCTCTCTCTCTCTCTCCTCTTCCAGTGACTAACAGCAACTGATTCAGTGATGACAAAATCTATGAATAATAATCCACCCAGCTAACAATCTTTTGATTGTATAATACTTAGAAAGAAACTCTCTAATTTAGGTAATGGTAGTTAGGACTCCGCAGGCCAATGCAGCGCGCAAGCTCACGTCAATTAAATCTAAATTACTATAAGACACCTCGTCCAACAAACCAGATACATATCCAATCAGTTATCAGATTAATCAATCCAACTAAGTCATGACCACGCTAGAATGGCTCGTATTAATCTATCGAGTCTCGGTGGAACCGGGAGAAGGATCGCATCCCAAAGCGGTCATTTAAGGGCTTTTCACGTCCAGTGACGGCAGTGGTTCGGTGAAACCGACCAAAATTCGATAGTTGTCCACTGTTCAGGACTAAGACTCACTAGTGTTCCAAACCAGAGAGATTTTATTTTATTTTGTTTCATTTTTAAGAAAAATAAAAGAAAAGTTGTATAACCCGTATTTACCATACGGACGGAGATCAAGTTCTGTACCCGATGTGGGTCGTCGTTTCTTTTTTTTTTTTTTTTTTTCTTTTTTTTTTTTTTTTTTTTCCCTTCCTCTCTCTCGTTTCTTTGCGATCAGACTCCTCCAATATGGGGTATGGAAACCACTATTGAGACATTGGTCTTACCTGCTCGGCTTTCCTTTTGGGTAACAAAAACCCTCTTTGCCCATTCTTTAAGACGAGTCAATTGTCTCGGATCTGACCTGCCGTCGGCTATATCGGGTTTTTATTGAATAATCTGGATCCCCTACGTCATTGACTAACCCAGTAATCTTGACGGATCACCCACTTTCTCGGTCGACTACTGGAAATGTCAAGGTCAGGCAAGGGTCCTCGGACTGGGGTCGTTGTAGTGGGGACTTAGGGTTCAAGTTGCTACCCATCCCATCTGCCAGCGCCGTTGTGGCGGCACTTATGCACCAGGGTATTGTTTGCGCGGTGATACATCCCTGCTCGTCATCATGCCCAACGAACAAAACCCATAGCTACATATTCATCGTGGACATTTGTATGTAGACTCCAAATAGCCCAGTGGCGATAGGATGACAACCATGCAGTTACCGACCCACAGAGGACGGTAGATCAGCAGTCAATCCGGCAGTTCGCCGAGAAGACGATCAGCGAAGCTTGGGAAAGGCGTGGCTGTAGAGTGCCATTCTTGCCTAAAATGATGTATTATGTACCCTTGCATTTCACTATTGGTTAAAGGATTGACAAAGTAGGCAGCATTCTATAGACAAGATGCTATTAGACGAATTGAATAAAATATACATTCTATGTTTCCGTTCACCCATCAACCGCCCTTAACGGCCATTACATCATGTATCGAAGTAACCCTGATTCGCATGTACCGTATCTCCCACATTCGCGTTCCTGCACATCGTTGTGATCCCGCTGGATCTTGTCGTCGGCTGGTTCACCGAATTTACAGGTTGAGGGCCAAGACACCCATCAGGAGGCCGGCGGCGGCGGAAACGGGCGCGGCGATAGAGACACCGGCACCGGTGGCAACGGGGGTGCTGCCGGAGGAGGTGCTGTTGGTGGAACCGCTGGCCGAAGCAGAGGCACGGGCGGAGGAGGAAACTGCCGTCGACAGAGTGTTAGTGCTCACACCGGTCGAAGTCTGGGTGCCGGTGGAGGTAATGGTAGTGAGGCCAGTGGAGGAGGCAGTCTCAGTGGTCTCAGTGGAAGAGGTCTTAGTGGAGGAGGCAGTACCAGTAGTAGCGGTGGAAGTGCCAGTAGCGGAGGTGGTGGCCTTGGACTCGCTGGCGGTGGTGGTCGAGGTGGACTCAGAAGAGCCCTCAACGTTGAACTGCTGGGACTGAGCGAGGATACCGCTGTTCTGGGCAGAGTTGGAGAGGAAGTTGATCTGGTAGCCCTTGCTGTACCCAATTGTTAGTGAATTCTGGTCCGTCATCTCGGTCGGGAAAGGAACTGTACCCGTTGGTCAGGTCAGACAGGCCAGAGACATCGTAGGAGCCCTTGGAGGCTTCAACGTCGGAGGCGATCTTCTGCTCAACGCTGGGGTAGACGGCGTTGTTGACAATGTAGAGATCGAAAGAAGAGGGGTCGGTACTGGTGCGTCTGTTAGTATGCGTGGTGGTAGCTACGGTGGTGGATAGAGAAACGAAACATGGACATACTCGACGGAATCCCACTTCACGGTGAAAGATTTGGAGAGGTCAACCTCCTCACCCTTCTTGGGGGAAGTGACCTGAAGAGCTAGCTGGAGTCAGTTCAAGCGTCCCGATATCACCTTAGTTTCAGAAAGACAAACCTCCAACGGAAGCAGCCAGAGGCAAGAGAGAGACGGCGTAGGAGAGACGCATGTTGACTGATTATAGATCCGAAAGGATAAAAGTATTAAATATGCTTAAGAACGAGGGAATCTAAGAGTTGAACGAGTGTAGTAAGGAAGAAGAGAAGGAGAAAGGAGGGCAGACAGGAAGAGGGTATATTTAAATAGCGGGATGAGTGAATCACTTTGTCTCAAACCCTTGGAAAATCTATATAACGGTATATTGACGGGGCGATCGGCCTGCCAGGAAAAAGGGAAAAGCTTCGAAAGATCCACCGACAACGTTACTATAATTGTACATGGCCATACGATTAATACACTGGCTGAGGTTCTACATAGGAAATCGACTAAATATAGAATGGACTGGAGAGAAACAAAGGCGTGTCTGGGATGGCGAGGTTTCTGATGACAGCATCCCTTGGGCATAACAACCATGGTCTCAGAAGTGGGATTGGACTAGTTTCAGAGACAGAACCCGATAGAGCGCAGAGTCTTCCAGCAGACGAGTGTCGTTGTTTAGGGCTCTTTTGCTGTAGAGAGCGCCACTAGTGCTGTCTTGGCAGGGCCCGGAGTCGATAGAGGCATCACGAGGCTGCCTCATTGGTAAACTGGCCACTGGATTCTTCCCGAATGCTGAGTGCTCTCGCGATAAGGTACGAGCAGGACTGCCGGGTATTTTTGGGACATTCCAGCCAACCAGGTCTCGCGGATAAGTTGATGCCATGATCAGTGCCTATGGTGTGTTGGAAGAGTAAGCCTCAATCAACGACCACTTCGTATTCCCCTCCTGGCGCCAACTTTCCCTTCCTATGCGACCCTGCTCCTTCCTGGAACTCGGCTGTTATCAGTGTCCGTGCTTATATTGACTCTTCAGCCCACTGAGTAGTACTGCGTCGTTTGACGGCTGAGATAGATGTCCGGCGTGGCCGCCATTCATTGGCTTGGTGTGAGCTGGCCCCGAAGGGAGCGACCTGGTTAGCAACTGGGCTGCAAAGATTCTACTATTATCTCTGGATGTTTCTTATTATACCTCGTCGTCTAAGACGTAATTTGGATAGTTGAGGAATGGATACAGACAGCATTTTCTTGATGGGGTAATGGCGGAGCAAGTATTGATCCGAGAACTGCTGAGATAAGGGCTGCAACCCTTATCACCCATCAAGCCCTGATGTCATCTATCCAGCCTCTCCGAAAGACAAGTCTACAGCTCAATTTTCAACCAATTATTCGGATTTTCGTTCCTCTGTCCATTTTGTTGTGTATAGCAGATTTATAGGAACATGACCAACTGTGAATCCAACTGAGACAATGTGCAGATCGTCATGCTAGCGTCATGGCATATCGACGGCGCTGGGCATCATCATATGAACGTCATGGAACAGGATAACGACCAGGCGAAGCCACTGAGCGAATGCAAGGTCAACATCATACACCTCATGGATATATACTAGCATGTCACTCCATTCCATTGCTAACATAATTTCACGTCAAGCCCCCTGTCCGCGCTACAGAAACCTATCCACACGAACATCCCTTGCTATGAAGATCGCAATCACCGGTGCTCGCGGCACTGTCGGACGGGCCGTGGTGAAGGCCGCATCGGAAGCTGGTCATGCAACGGTACAGGTCGACCGTACCGACACCGAATACGATGGGACACCGAATTCAGAGATGAAAACCGCGGACACTGCGAATGACTACAAGGCCACGCTCGAGGCCTTCAAGGGCTGCGATGCCGTTATCCATCTGGCTGCTATTCCGAACCCCCTAGACAAAAGCGATGATCTGGTACACAACAATAATGTGAATTCGGCATTCAATGGGTTCCGAGCTGCTGCCGAGCTCGGCATTAGGAAGTTCTGCTATGCTTCGTCGGTGAATGCTATCGGCCTCGAATATGCCACCCGACCGCTGAAGTTCGACTACTTCCCCATCGATGAAGAAGCGCCGGAGCGACCGACTGATTCGTATGCCCTCGCAAAAGACGAGGCAGAAATGCAGGGGAAGGCCTTCGCGCAGTGGTACCCCGGAATGAACATCGCATGTATGCGTATCCACGCGGTCGCATCGCGCTCAGAGGCGCAGAAAGGACATATAGAGAACTGGGATAGCTCCGCAGTGAAGAGTTTGTGGGGATGGGTTAGTGCTCAGGCGACAGCGAGAGCATGTTTGTTAGCGGTAGGAAAGAGCGAGAAGTTGAATGGATGCGAGGTCTTCAATATTGTGGCACCGACGACGACTCAGGACACGCCCTCCAAGGACCTTGCGAAGAAGTATTATCCGCATGCAGAGATTCGCGGCGACCTGTCGAGTAATCAGTCGTTCTTCACAACAGAGAAGGCGAAGAGAATCCTGGGATGGGTTCATGAGGAGAAAGAGTAATTATATCACGTCACAAACTGTCATCTAGAACCATATTCTAAGTTCATTCATAATGAAACTGGAAACCTGAATCAAGAGCATCTGTACTTTGATACTCCACAGCCGTATGAAACATGTACACATCCTGAGTTGAATCTCAACACTCCAACATCATTCAATACGCCTCGATACGTCAGCGGGAAGCAGTGGCCAAAGTTATACGATGTTCTTTTGCTGGTCTCATATACCCCGTAACTGTTGAAGCTTACTTGCAGATCCCTATTTTGATATGAAAACAACCCGCCACCATGGTCTAAAGGCTGCAGGGGTGAAGGAAGTCCTGGATGCGAAGGTGCCAATATGAGCTCATGAAACCCAGGCCTGCCAAACACGACCATCCGCGCATATCGAATCTTGTTCCAAAACCATGGGTGGGAGCCCAGCAAACGATGCCCAAAGATGCCCAAAGCTGAAAAGCACGTCCACATCGAAGGGACCAAAACACCAAAAGTTCGACGGTCGCTCGCCCGACAACATGGAGCGCCCATACCAAATCCCAGAACAGAAAGCCTTGAAGTGACTTATCCTCCTTCATGATTAAGGAGAGGGGAGGTTATTGAGGGCAGAATGCTCAAATTTATGGAGCTCTAGTATGGTGTCTTCGACATTCTTTGCGACGAGGGTGACTTTATCGCCTTAGGTTGAACCATTTCCAACGCACAGCTGAGATGAACATCCGGTATTATGACCATTTCTTTGGATGTAGTGAAAGGCTTTGGGCGTGCTAGCTGGAGGTAGCGCAAACCCCGAAGATATGTATGGAGACCAACATCCTTGAAAACTTTAGACAGGCTAATGTATAGGAACAGGTTCAACCTCAGTGGATCATCTTTTTTCTACGAGACATGTACCCGGAATCCGCGATGTCTCACTACATGGATGCGCTTCCCTATCGTGCCGTGATGGTGGGAATTAGCCTGGGTTATCTGGAAACAGATTGCCCACCTCTCCTGTTCGAAGATGTATTTCATCAAGCGAGAGATGATGGCTGCACGATCACCTGTCACAACGACGTCGGCGTGAAGGATTTCTTTCTCCACATTTTCCAGGCAATGATGATTTCTAGCGCTTCAAAGGTGCGCGGTTAATATATGCTACACTTCTGCTAGTGTCAATACGCAAATCATGGCCGAATTACAGGAAAATCAGAAGCAAGTGTTGCGACGCCACAGCAGCTTATCCGGCGGGTGGATTGAGCTCTTATATCGTCAGGGATGCCACGCGGTACGGCAGGGATATGGTGTAATGGCCCTGCATGAGCTCGTTGAGGATATAAAAGTACTAGATAGCTCAAGCCTCTATGTGCACAATCTATCTAGATGGTCGCGGATCATTAACTAAAAACGAAAAGCAATGTCAGGTCCTGGTCTTTAACTAACGGGTTTGGTTTGCGTAGGTAGTACTCTAGTAATCTAAGGGTACCTGCCTGTACTTTGTATTCCTTTTCGAATGGTGATATTGTCGAGTTTTTCGATAGAATTACTGAGTGCTAGACAACTTCTTCACAACTCGGGATAACGCAACGATGATTTTTTTTTTCCCTTGGTGCTCATAGTATATTGCATATGACCCAAAAGTGAACATGCGTCGTGCTTTCAATTAACTCCTACGTCCAGCAAGCCTGGCTTTATTGGTGTTGAAATGCCACTGCAGGTAGTATTACTATGGCCACAGCCGAGATCAAGTATAGATGCGCCAGAACGTCCTTGACATAGGTACGTGCCTTGCACAACAATACTCTCTTAGAATTATCACATTTGATATATCGACATCAGAAACAATACTTGCCTTCAGATCCTATGATTCCTATCTCACCCTTACCCGCCAAGCCCGCCGTCCCCAGAGATACGCATGATGCAACTCCCTCTATAACCAGATGTTAACAGTATACTATATAGAATCTACACTGACTTTGACACTCCAACCTCACCTTTGTGCCAATAGCCGAGGTGATTTGATGGTGGATGTTCCCCCGCCAGAAAACATTCTGGTTCTCCGAGTCGGCGACCTCTTGCTCCAATTATCATCCTTGGATGGTGTGGAGATTGTCAAAAAGTTAGGTAATGCCGGTCGAGATCGAACGGGACATCCGCCCTTGGCAAATCATAATTCCTCTTCTGCAGCGCCTAAACGAGGTGGCGGGATGTCGAAACATCGAGGCATCTTCCCAGAGCACAATAACGCTGGGTCTTGTCGCTGACAAACTCTAGCTGCCTGGCTTAACAATCATTCATAATCAGAGTATTCTGGCACGTCCACCACATAAGAGAAGACAATCACAGGACACATTTATCTGTACGTCCTCCTCAGCTAGTCTACAGCGTGGTGATATCATTCGATTGCCGCAATGCAGGAAGCACAAGTGTTTGTCCGAAATGACTCGGTGGATGTCCGTGTTCACCAGGTGCCCATCCCCAAACCCGGAGCCGGTCAGATACTTATCAAAGTTGTCGCGACTGGTACCAACCCCAAAGACTGGAAATTCCCGGCATGGATGGAAAAGTTCAATGGCGCCAATACGGGAGATGATATCACTGGATACGTCCATGAGATCGGCGATGGTGTCTCGGGATTTCAAGTCGGGGATCGGGTCGCCGCGTATCACGACTATACAGCTCCACATGGCAGCTACGCTGAATATGCCATCGGCGAAGACTACGCCACATTCCACATCCCTGGGAATATTTCCTTTGAGCAAGCGGCGACCGTCCCCCTCGCCGCTATGACCGCGTCACTAGCACTCTTCTCTCGCCTGGGGTTGCCCGAACCGTGGTTCAAAGAAAAGACATGGTCCCAGAAGCCAGAGGGTGGAGTACTAGTCTACGGCGCTGCGAGTGCCGTGGGAACATTCGCTATCAAGCTGCTACAGAAAGCCGATATTCATCCGATTATCTGTGTCGCTGGACGGGGAAAAGATTTCGTTCGCAGTCACCTGGACGAGAGCAAGGGTGATGTGGTCATCGACTATCGCGAAGGGGAGTCGGCCGTCGTCGCTGCTATTCGGAAAGCCACACAGCAGTTGCGTTATGCTCTGGACGCTGTCAGTGAGACGGCCAGTTTCAGTGTTGTCAGTCAGGTGCTGGATCCTGACTACGGTGCTATGTCTGTTGTCAGCCCCGTGGGGCCGGAGGAGTGTCCTGGCAAGATTCGGGTGGAATTCACTGATGTTGGAAGAGCTCACAGGGACGAGAAGGAATTTGCTTACGTCTGGTCGAGGTTCTTCACTCTTGGGCTTCGGGAAGGCTGGCTCGCACCTCATCCGCATGAGCTCGTCCGTGGTGGTCTGCAGGGTGTCCAGACAGCGTTGACCAACCTCAAAAAGGGAAAGGCCAGTGCGCTCAAGTATGTCGTGAAGATCAAGGAGAATTGATTGAATGTGAGGGCTGTTATTTCAACATATAACACATGTGTACAGACCTGCGCGGGCCAGAAAAATGAACATTGTCACCGATTGAATCGACTATCCAGAATCTACGGTAAAAGGTTGAAAGCCTTGGTAAAGACAGGCTCGTACAAAGGTTCTCCAGGCTTCACAACGCTCTTCAACAGACAGAGCATCTTGAAATAAAGTGATAAAGAACGGTTTCGAGATCGAATGGCTTGCAAAATACTTAACGTTTACAACATATCTATCCTTAGATTCCTTACAGGTCGCGCAAGCCATGAACATGAATGTATACTGGGAATTCACTCTTGGAGCGAAGGTCCCCGTCGATATCATAAAGGTTTAATGTTCGCTGCTTCCAAATGAAACGTTCGAGATAGGAGAGTATTTTATATTACCATTACATCACCAGTTCAGCACTCCAGCTTCTAGTGTCTTTCGCACCGATCATATATAGGAGGACAAGGTTAGGTCGCTTTGTCCAGGGCCTGCCCCAGACACATCTCATAGTAAATTCCCTGCCGCTGGAGCAGCTCCTCATGAGTCCCTTGCTCCCGAATGTTGCCTCCAACCAGCACGAAGATCCGGTCTGAGTGTTTGATAGTTGACAAGCGGTGTGCGATCGCAATCGTTGTCCGACCATTTTTGGCCTGGTCCAAGGCCTCCTGCACAATCCTCTCACTCTCGGTATCCAACGCAGACGTAGCCTCATCCAACAACAGCAAACGGGGTCGGCGGATTAGCGCTCTTGCGATTGCAATACGCTGCCGTTGACCACCAGAGAAAAGACTCCCTCGTGAACCACATGACGTCGCCAATCCATCTGGCAGGGAGGAAATGAAGTCAAAAATATTCGCCTGGCGGCAGGCCTCGTAGATCCGTTCCTCGGTCGCCTCTTCTTCAAGGCCTAATGCGATATTTTCACGGATGGTTCCTTGGTAGAGGACTGGTTCTTGTTGGACAAGGGATAAATGGCTGCGGTACGAAGCGAGCGACATGTCGCGGATATCTGAACCGTCTAGTTGGATGCTTCCAGACGTTGGATTGTAATACCGCTCTAGGAGCGAGATGAGGCTGGACTTTCCATGGCCTGAGGGTCCCACAAAAGCCACGAATTGCCCAGGGTTAATCTAATAAATCCCATCAGCATATTATGATCCAGACCTTCACGTCAAACCTGGGCCTTACCTGAATGTTGATATCATTTAACACGGGCCGAGTGGGCCGAGTAGGGTACCTGAATGCTACGTCCTGCAGCGCCACATGGGCAGCTGTATCCTTTGCTCCTCCGGACGCGTTGTCAGACGAGCCGTCTTGAACATCAGGTTGCAGGGAACGGAGCCAGAAAATATAGTTGCATGCTGCCTGCGACTTGGTAAAGCCTGCTCACTGTCAGTGGAAGCAACGAAGATTACCCTTAGGAGGCCTACTGGTGCTGAACATGAAGAATGACGCCGCCCCTTCACCAGACAGTATAGCTCCGATGACAACGATGTATAACCGTGTACTGGAGTACTCTCCTGTTGATAACAGGCGACCTCCATACCTATACACAGTTTAGACATAGGAAACAGAGTATGACAGCAACGTAGATACATACCAAAAGCTTAATGCCATAGAGAGTAATGAGAGGGACTGTGTGAGAGCTAGCCAGAACATCGTCCAGGTTAACGTCTTAATGGACTTTCGCTCAATGCCCGCCAACTTGTCAGTGTACTTCTTTAGGATCACTCGTTCAATTGCCAACGATGCAACAGTGCGAATCGCAGACACCGCCTCACCAGCTAATGCTGCACTTTCAGAGAATCGCTGCGAGGTGGCGTCATCCAGTCGGAACTCCAGGCGAATCCTAAGGTAACCACAGAATACCATTGGAACCATAGCCCCTGCGAGTACAGCCAACCCCAGTTTCCACCCAACCGATATAGAGAGAATAGAGCTGGCGATGATATTCACCAGGGCAATGATGACAATTCCAACATTGAAGCCTAGCAGCTCTTGCAAGCTAGTAGGCTTCGCCGCGAGGTCGGAGACCAGGGAGCCAGTCGTATGTTGTGGTTGGTCATAAAAGGTCATATCTTGCCGGATATAACTGCGGAACATTTCGAGACGGTATGTATACACAACACACTGCGTGGTGGTGAGCAGAGTTACTAACCGTGGTAGCTGGGCGACACTTACATGGGCAATGACATTTGTAACCCAGCCCAGAATCCCATAGACAAGCAGGATGGCAAGAGCAACCACGAAAAACATAAGGGCATAGAAATCCCCCTTTTCCACCATCTTGCCCGTGGATTCTATTTGGAAGACATCCAACACCTTCGCGAATAAAAACGCGAGTATCGGGTATGTGGCTCCTAGATTCTGCATTAGAGCGGCAAGCACGCCGTAGGACAGGGGGACGCGTACCTCCTACAATGCAGGTAATCAATGTGATAATGAATTCAGGCCATAGCTCGCGGCGCTCCAGGAGCAGAACAGCCAGACACCGAATCAGACTACTGCCACGCCCAGAAGGAGCCTGCAGTCTTTCCACAAGCTTTGCTTCTTTGTTATGGTCATGTTGCCCGGAAATCACCGGGGCGATACCAGTGCGTACTTCGCTCTCTTCCTTCTCTGTCTGAGTTCCATCTTTTTTTACCGTACCAAGATCCTGGGTTTTGATGAGCCGATGGTAAGTTCCACCTGCGGCCTTGAGTTCATCATGAGTTCCCTTCTCAATGACCTGCCCTTGCGACAGAACCACTATTTGGTCTGCCTTTCTAATCGTAGACAGCTTGTGCGCGATCGTGATGGTCGTTCGGGATGCAGAAACGTTGTCCAAGGCCTCTTGCACAATCTTTTCAGCCTGTGGATCCAACGCACTTGTAGCTTCGTCGAGGATCAACACCTTTGGATTTGAAACGATACTCCGGGCAATCGCGATACGCTGCTTCTGGCCTCCGGACAACATTGTTGCGCGCTCTCCGACCTGCGTGTCGTACTTCTGCAGAGGACGTTAGTAGTTGTGTGGTCAACCCGTAACCTCTGTTTGCTTAAGAACATACTTCGGGCAAGGTCTCTATGAAATCATGAGCGTAGGCAGCCTTGCAGGCTGTAATGACCCGCTCAAACTGGTCCTCCTTTGGGGCGTTGGCATAATCCGTCCCTGCCAGGCCGTATGCCACGTTTTCAAATATCGTGGCATTGAACAGTGTGGGTTCCTAAGTGAGAGTCAGATAACAAGATAGACGACAGAGAGATAGGAGTGCAGAATGCTGCTTCGAACCTGTTGAACAATGCGAATGTTAGTCCTCAGCCATTGGATGTTGAGTTGCCTGATGTCTACCCCGTCCAGTGTGATGATGCCGTCCTGTGTATTATACCATCTCTCGAGCAACCCAGTCACTGTGCTTTTACCCGATCCGCTGGGCCCAACCAAAGCCGTTGTCTTATTGGCGGGGATTGACAATGTGAAGTCATGAAGAACTGTGACCTGGGACCGGGTCGGATACGAAAAAGTGACATTTGAGAATTCGACATTCCCCTCACACTTGTCCGGTCGTTCACCGTCCAGAGACAGTCCGTCAATTGGAGACTCACGATCAATCACTTCCCACAGACTTTGTGCGGCTGACGCTGCCTTGGTGACTTGCATAATCTGCGGTGCGATCTGTGTCATTGCCGTCGCCGCTACGATGACAGCAAAGATCACACTATCGAAACATCCCGAGAGGACAGTAGTCAGAAAATGGTACCAGAGATGCTAACGAAACTCCCAACACCTACGTGACGATTTTTCCCGGCTCATCAATCTCACCCCTCGCATACATGCGAACTCCCTGCCAGAAGGCCAGGCCATATCCGGCATAGACACAGAAAAACTCCGCTGAGTATAATATCGCCATGTTCAGAGACTGTGTGAGGCCCAGGCGCTTAGCTTCCTTGGCGTGGTCATCATATTTGGTCATCAACTTGGAAAAGGCGGAAAAGGCATGCACGGTCTTCATGCTGGCAAGGACTTCCTCAGCCAGAGACCCAGCGATGGAGTTTACATGGAGGATTCGGTTCTCCTGCTTGACGAGGATAGCGGCACAGATGGACGTCACAATAAGGATTGCAGGGGCGATACAGATTGTAATTAGAGTTAGTTTCCACTGCACGACGAAGGCTACAATGAAGGCCGCCACGAAGGTGGCTGTGCCCTGCACCGCGAAGCCCAGCTTCTCTGAGATCCCTTGGTTGACTAGGTTGGCATTAGTCGTCAGTTGCACAACGGAAGAGCCACTCTTGTTGCAATCGAAGAAGCCAATGTCTTGTCGCAGTAGGTGTGTCAAGAAGGAAACTCGTAGGGTTTTGGTAGTTCGCACCGCGGAGACAGATAACGATAACTACGGGTGGGAAGTGAAGTACCTCTATTAATATGGATCAAGCGTAGAGGAAGGTAGGAGACATACTGTCCAGGTATAGACTAGCACAAATTTGCCGACAAAGAGATAGACAAAGTAAAGTCTATGGAAGGTTATCGATATTAATAACTAGCTTAAGAATGTGCCACTCAACTGTACAGCACTTACGTGAACTTATTCATTGTCGACCGAAACTCATCTGGGGAATCTGAACCGGTGGCGACGTTATTGAAGTTCGTGATCATCTTCCCAAACAGTACATCCATCAAGGGCAGAGCGCTGCCTGCGCCGATGGCTCCGATCAAGGCGAGAACATTGAGGACCCAGCCCACAGTATCGGTATATGAAAAGATCCTGATATAACTTCTCAGTCCACCCGCCTGTTCTGGTGCACTGGTGACCTTGTTGGTGTCTGCCTTTGGAGGCTGTTCCTCCACGGATGAAAGTGATGTCCCATCCCTTGTTGGCGCTGGAGAATCCGCATGAGCTGTCATCATAATACTGGGTTTAGTGTGCTCGTGAACATTTCCACGAAATGTTAGATCTATAACTTCTGGAGACGGGGATATAAGTTCATATAGGGGCGTGATCGGCCAGGACACTCCGCTTTTGCAGTTATTGATTACGGCTAAAACTTCAATAGCCTGGTAGTATTTTTTGAACTCATAGAGTATTGTACTTAACAGCAGAATACTCTGGTTGGTCGAATACCCCACCGCCTTCTGTAAATGGAAATGGGTTACTATTTCAAAGAAGACATGCAAGGAACCTCGCACGACTACTCTATACTGAGTAGATCTCTGGTAATTACTATGGCTGGCCTAATAGATAGATATCGTTTTGGAATTGAATTCTTCGGTGGTTGCACGGTAGACTACCGCGTTTATCAGGACGAGTCCTAGGTATCGGGGTTTGATACGAACTGGTAGATGTTAATTAACAGAGAGTTGCAAATACCCAGGTGTGTAACTGATAGGGTTTTTTTCACTTTCCACCTGCTTCTAGTGTCGAATAAGCTGCTCATGCAAAATACATTGTGTACGGCCAGAAGAGGCAGGCTAGTGTCTAGGCAGAAATTTCTTCACTGCAATCTATGGTCATTCAACACGAAGAATGCTCGTGAATAGAGTGCACGCGGTCCGCGGACTCCGACACCCAAACCCTCATCGGGTGCCCGATGAGCACAGTCCACGTTTATTACCTCCCCCGGGTTACTCCTATTCGTCAGCTTAAGAGCCAGATTCATGAAGAAGCCGTGGTATCTCGGAGGAGAGCTCCAGAGCTGTCTCTCATAAGCTCTCAATCGTCGAGCGATGACTCAAGCCAAGCCTCGGCGCTCAGACCGAATGGCGAACCAAAGCACACTGACTTCCTCCATCTAAACTTGATTATCGATCAATTATGCAGAGGCATTATTTTGCATCCCTATTCAGCAAACCATCCGACATCATGGAGGGTCTTCAGTTTCCTGTGTCCTATCAGGGGGCTCGTATTTGCCTCGAGATACGTAAGCCATCATATATATACACCTTGTTGGTTTACTTGATCTACATATCGCCCCCGAGAATCTCAGGTGAACAGGTCTATTTCCTGATCGGGTATAAAATATGCCAGGGCAAGATATATAGACTACCAATCCAGGATAACCTAAGGTGGTTGGGCAATGAATTAGTCAAGTCGGATCATGAAAGATTCTGGGTCCAATGAGGCAATATCCTGGCCCACACCCATAACTTGCAGAGAAGATAAGTCGAAGCTTGGTATAACCGGCTATGCCCTCCGGTTTCACATTCAAGCCTTTGGCATAATCCGCACAAGCAGGGAGAGAAACCACCTGGGAAAACATCCTGGTCTGGCCCAGTCATGTGACACGAGGAGAAAGGTATCTGACGTAGTACCCTAAACTCTGGCCACATCATAAATTACGCCGATAGAGCGGCGTAACGAACTCGGATCAGCTTATTCGACATACGCAAAGCATATAATACTCACTTCCTACTCGAAGGGCCTCACTTTGACGCAAATTGCAGTAAAAATGGGCCGCAGCTAATACCGCGTATCATAAGCAATGCAATGTGAAGGTCTATACTACAGTCACTTGCCACATAAGAGCTAAACCTTCACGTTTCAGCTTAGGAAATGAAATACATTGCCAGTGCCAGCTCATGCTATATGCCACTCATGGTGCCATGCACGCATCGTTTCACATCCAACCACAGGCTCCTTAATCCATGGCCAGACTACCCACCTACGAAGAGAACCCCTATAGGTTGGTATCTATACAGCCCCATCATTATGTGTCGAAAGGAGAAAGAGGATAGAAGTTATGAGCCCGGAATATGGGGAAAAGACCCACCGAGCAAGAACAATACAAGGCAAGACTTGATAATAAGAGCGTGCCACGCTGCCGGCACGTTGCTCCTTGCACAGTAGCCAAGATACGTCATTGACCATATAGTCATCCTACTTCTAGAAGGGTTCTTGTGGGTACGATACTAGCTAGGGCTATTTCCTCTTTAGGACGACAGTAGGGTTTAGATAGTATTACAATCTCCCCAGCTCACATATAAAAGCTGAGTATTAGAGATTATCTTCGTGAGACAGGTCAAGTAGAATCCCCACAATGTCTAAACAAGAGCTTGCAGAGTTGGAGAGCCAAGACGAGATCACCGTGGTGGCTGACAAGCCTACCGGGTATCAGATTGTGTTTCCACACGGATGGAGACTGTGCTTGATTATACTCGGGTATGCCATACTCGCGATTCCCGGACCATCTAACACGTGTTTGACTAAACATAAATATTGGTCCTAGGCTCGTGGTCAGCCTTTATTTGGTCAACCTGGAAGTGACTGTCGTCAGCACTTCCCTCCTCGCTATCACGAGTGACCTGAATGGTTTTAACAAAACAAGCTGGATCGTTACCGGGTTTCTTATTACATTCACTGGTCGGAAGTCCATGCTACTGTCTCTGTCCGGTTCTGCTAACCTTGGCGCAGGTTTCATGTCCATCTGGACCAGGGTCAGCGACATCATTGGTAGAAAGAAAACCTTGCTTGCGGCCGACGTGACCTTCTTGGCATTTTCACTTGGATGCGGGCTATCCCCGTCGGTCAACACGCTGTAGGTGTATCTGAATTTATGTCAATACTGGACCGCCCTATGCTAAACACATATCAGCATTATATGTCGATCCTTTCAAGGCATTGGCGGTGCTGGGGTTTACCCGCTCACCATCTTGTGCGCCTATGAGATTGTTCCTAAGTCGAAGGTGCCCCTTTTAGGCGGCATATTGGCAATAGCCATTGCATGCGCAGCTGTAACAGGGCCTCTCATTGGCGGCGTACTGGCGCAGAATTCGGAGTGGAGATGGGCTTTTTACGTGAAGTGCGTTCGTTCTATATTTTCCTCAGGCTTTAGGGTATTGTGACTAATAAATGCATCGAGCAATAGCCTCCCACCGGGAGCAGTAGCCATAGTGATGCTACTTATCGCCATGCCCGCGAACTTTGGCTCGGTCTCATCGAAATCTATCGCCCATTTGAAACCGAGCATCACACTCTTCCGAGATCTGGATCTCGTGGGTGTTGTTCTACTGCTCAGTGCCTCTTTACTGCCCATCACTGTGTTGAATGAAACCAATGTGTCCTTTGAGTGGGCTTCCGGGACCGCAATTGGGCTACTCGTTGCGGGGGGTGTATCATGGATGGCCTTCTTTGGTTGGGAATGGGTGATCGATGGACGTCCTGGCTATCATCCGATACTCCCAAAAAGATTGCTATTTAATCGAGCTTGGATGGCGATCCTTATGTGAGTCGCTGAGACTGTGAGGCCTCCCTTTGATGTCGAAGCTAACCGTGCTTATTTTGCCACCACAGAATTACTTTCGCCAGTGGCTGTCCTTGGAACGTGGTAATTGTCTACCTGGCACAGCGCTTTCAAGCCTTAGAAAGGTTGTCGCCTGTAGATGCTGGGATCCGGCTAATCCCGTACGCGGCTCTTGCAACTGTGAGCGCCGCCGCCGCTAATCTTGCATGTCTTCGAGGCCGTATCCCCTTTGTATATCTCATGCTCTTGGGCTCCGTGCTACAGACTGTGGGGATGGCTCTCTTCTCCATTCTGCCTCAGTCAGACCTATTTCCTGCTGCTGGGTATGGCTATGAAGTTATCGCAGGTATCGGCATTGGAATCACTATCGGGGTGTGTGTTCTAGCAGTACCTTACATTGTCGAGACGCAGGACCTAGGTATGGCACCGAATCTACTGGTTTCACTCGTTTTACAACATACTTACAGTCAAACAGCAACAGCAACGGGGGCAATTAACCAGTGTCGTTTTCTCGGAGGCGCAATCGGCCTCGCCATCGCGGCTAACATCCAGTATGGAAACTTGAAGAGCGAACTAGCAGATACATTGTCATCTGAGCAATTGCAGCAACTGTTGGAGAACAGCGGTATGGTAGAGACCTTGCCTGCGCAGCTCCAGACTGCAATTGGGACTGTATTTGCGAAGAGCTATACTCATCAATATCAGGCGATGATTGCCTTTGCAGCTGTGCAAATTCCATTATCCCTACTAATGCTCCGACGAGGTGGACAGTACGTGGTAAAGGAGGATGAAACAACTGATTCAGATAGCGGATCAGGGACGACTGTTTAATCATTGCACTAAAACTATGTGGGCGCTGCAACATGATACTGAGGAATTTGCGATTTTCAGTCACGGATACCCTTGCATTATGATCCATGGCTTGTCTCTATATAATCTTCTGACTCGATATTACTTGCATTTACTTTTCTCTTCTCATTCATGTTGTTTTCTTCTTTCTTATTCCCCTTTTCTGATACGTCGGGTGTTGAGATACGTATTTTATGGCTGCATATCACGCGCAGGAACGTATCATATGCAACACTAATGAGCTCCCCGGTATGCTAGTAATATGACTAGTTCCCACTCAAACACATATAAAACATCCCTGCACATCTGAGGGATCCAATCTTGATACTGCACGCCGCCTAAGAGCTCGCTTGCATGGTTAGGTCTGGCGCGTGACCTCACGCGCTTCCGACAGAATAAAATTTAGAAGGGCCGTCTTCAACAGGAGTATAAAATGATATATCATCTGAGTCAACGTCTGGATTGGAGTCCACCACTTGGCTAATTACCCATGATGAGATGGTCGGTGTTTCAAAACGAGGTACAGGAAGGACAAGTTTGTCTTTATTTCTTCCTCGGTCGTTACTGTGGTTCAAAGTTCATGCTTGGGCCATGTTTGATACCATTTTTGCCACTGCTTCATATGCATGCTTATGAATATCAGAAACCTGCTCGACATTTGCTTCAAGAGATCGCATCATCCGACACACGCTTTACAGTCTAATCTCGACACCAAGGCTCGGCACGTCTGCCATGGATGGCTACGCATTGAGCCCCGCCGCCACGAAGGATGCGACCATGGATTACTTTAAAAGATTCGAATTCAAGGGCATCACGGCCGACAGAGATGGACCTTTCACAGAAGTAGAGCGTAATGGCACCATCCTGCCTTGTGTGGAGACCATGAAAGCAGCACCATTTCCCAGGGCTATTGAGCAGGAAGACTTCCAGGCGTAACGGTCTAGTGGGCAATCAGGGATTGCACACGAAACAAGTTGGCACACACTTCGACATTACTGATCTAAGGGCCATCGTGTAAAGATCCCAAATACTATAATTTCCAGCGGCTAAAACTAAACGATAGGTTTACGTCGTGCCATGAGTTGTGGTCATATCTTGTTCCAGAGCAGCCTCAAGCTTTCGGGGGTGCTGAGGGATATTCCACGAACTCGGCCAAACTAAAAAATGGCTTTCGTCCTAGAGTCAACCTGGAAGTATAATTTCGTCTCACAAAGGGATAGGCGGCTTAAACAAAGAGACATCTGTTAAACTAAAAACTCTACGCTGATGGTGTAGGGCGTTGAGCACAGTTAGGGTTGGCTTTAACACGGGCCTCAATGCTAACAAAATCGCCCTTGGCCCCTACAGGCTTTAGAGTAAACCACACTCTAGAAGCAGATATATAGTTAGTTAGTGGGTTATCACCCGTTTGTAAGCACAGTCCAACCTTCAGGTTCTAAATGATCTTTCCGTCAAAATCTTTAGCTTGATGGTTGCGACTGCGAAGAACACCAAGCTCAGTCCCCAGCCACAGGAAGACAACTAGGGCTTCTACTGAGAGATAAGGCAGCGCGACTTGAAGCTTAACGAAAACAGTGATTTTACCAAATATGACCTTGAATTTAACGGGCGCTCGCGACGATGATAGCGCTGGAATGGGATACGATTATAGACAGTAGCCCCGACAATGCTCCGAACGTTCTCCGACTCACCAAACATTGCCACATTCGCCACCGATCGATTGGTTTGAAAGAATAAACGCAGCGATATCGCAAGTAAAGCTCTTGACCAAATTGTTGCATCATTCTGAAATTAGGTACGAAGTCTCACCACCAGGCGTTCGACCAATACTGGACTGGTCCTCTCCAAAAGCAGAAAAAGGCATAGATCCGTCTAGATCAAAGTGCAATGCAATGGTGTAGTATCAGAACAGTCGCTAGGTTTCATAGATTCGTCACAATAAAAAGGAAGATGGTCTATATATCTATAGTGCTTGACGCTAATAAAGGCACGAAGTTGAGAATCAGCAATGGACCCAGTCCTAACGCCGGATAAACTCCAAATACTGGACAAAGAAGCAATGCAAAGTCGAAACCAGGTAGTGAAGATGTGGTGGTATCATATGGTTGAATTCATTTCCCGCAAAAATTCCTGGATATTTACCACATTAGCACACTCTTCAATATACGGCGACTCAAGATACTCTGGGGGTCCACACTCACCTCGGCAGTCAAAACATAGAAATAACATCCCTGTAGATCTCCGCAGATGCTTAATCACGACCCCATTTTATCGCCTCGACTGGCATTTGGCCAGTGCTCTTGTTGTAGCGGCTTGCGAGCTGTTCGCAAACGCCCCAGACGCGTCTGCGGTTGGCAACGCCCATCAGGTTCAAATTGTCCATGCCGTACCGCGGAGTAGTCATTTTGTTCAGCCACAAGTAAAGCGATTTATAGTTCACGTCCTTCTGGTTCTGGAGCGTCTGGAATTCCCAGAGCCACGGCATGTCCCACTGCATAAAACGTTTCCAGAACGAGTTATCGTGAGTGATAATTTGGACACTGAGAGAAGCTTGAGCAAGAGCTTTCAGCGAATCCCCGGGCAAAAACATGCAAATCTGCTGTGCGATCTCCAGGGGTAGTTGGCCGAATGGATCGGTGGGGCGTCGTTCCTGAAGCTCAATCTCCAGCGAAGGGCGCTTGAATTTACTATCCGTGCTCAGGTTTTGGAAAAGCTCATCAACCATGGGAGCATCTGTTGGGTTCTTGGCACAGTACTGTTGAGGGCAGAAATAGCAATACGTTAGGGACACGGCAGTCTAACCTCTGTGGTGGCCACGCTTACCTCTGCACCAGGAATGCATTCCCAGTAACGGCCCTGCGACCGTAAAATGTCGTCTCCATAGCTCAAATGCAAGGAGGAATGGTTGGTTAAAGCAGACATGACACTGTAAAGAGCGTTGAGGTTGACATTATTGATCTCGGTGGAACCCGTGAGTACTCGGGTCAAAATTTCGAAACAGCTCCAATGGAATGGTAGGACTGGGCCGGCCGCGTCTTCGGTTCCCTCGTCGTAACTGTAAGAACGTTAGCGATGGGGTGTTTATTTTTCTCCCTTCGAGGGATCGGATGGAGAGGTCAAAACCGACCACATGAAGGTTTTCCGGGCCGAGGGCTGATATTGATCTTGGGTTAGGGTTAGCCACGCTCATGCAGTTCGTCAGCCTCGTGTAACACATACCATTGCCGGGTTTCACCACTAGCTCTCCCTGTAACCGTGGCGTGTAAGCTTCTCGAACGGTGGCTTGCCTCAAAGTATATTCAGGTATCACATACAACATCCGCATAATATCCCGGTCCAGAAATAAACGCTCTGCAACCGTGTTAGACGCAAGTTGACTCGCCGGTAGCATCTATAAGCACGTACTTGTTCGTCTTTGAAGTACCGGAAGCAGGATTCGATCCCAGACAGTATGCCTTGTAGAGCCAGGAGACGTTACCGGTGTCGACTAAACGAGGATCGTAACTGCGCACGGGGGCATCGTTTTCTTCGGTGGGAATCTGGCTGATGTCCTGGCCTGCCTCGAGCGCCCGGCATCTCTTTTCAATCCACCGTCTTCGTCGTTCGATCGCGGTCTCCGACGGGGACTCAATGTGCATGCCGGTGAAGCTGACACCGCAGATCGCGCAGTAACAATCGTACGCCATGGTGAAGGGAGGGTTGAATCTGGCTTCGGGGAATTGGCCGTTACACGGAGGGGCGTTTGAATAGATAAAAGAGAAAGAAGGGAAAGATTCTGTGCCTGGATTCCAGAATAAATGGTTCAGGGGGTCCACAGTGGAGAAGAGGATGGGGCAATAAATAGACAACCATGATAGGAGAATGCCAGAAAACTCTTAGCGATGATCATCCTGACCGCCATGTCCTCGAAAGTTGCCAGGTCATCCCCCTCTTCAATGCAAAATAGCGTTGCAAGCGGGTCTGGGCGATTGTCCTGGTTGAATGTAGCTAATTCTTTTACATTTCACAATCCTGATTTGTACTGCAGCTCTAAAAACCCTCCCTCACCGCCCGGAGATCGCGTCCCATGGCTCCCCGACTCACCCAACCCACGATGCTCATAAGGGGGCTTATTAATAATTTAATGCTCCAGGGGTAGCTTTCTTTTCCTTTCTGAGATCTTTTCTACCAAATCTTTAGATCCATTATTAAGGTTTTCCCAGTCAATGACTCGGGATCTCCAGTTCAATGCAACATAACTAAAATCCGGGGTTCTCCAGTATAGGGTTACCAGTACCGTGACCGCCTCGGACAATTGACACGTCTACACTTCCAAGCAAAAGATTGGGTGATGTCCTCCAAACCACACCACTCGAGAGCTACCGACCATCTCTCTCACTGCGTCGCGGCCCAGGGTGGAACAAGTGTCAGCAATTCCTTTGTTGCCAACAACCTTCGAGGGTCATCTGACCCAATGCGGGTTCCAGACCTCCCGTGTTGAGAAATCCATATCCTTGGGGGGCGCACGCCATACATCCCACTAACAATCTTAGCGCGACGGCGATGCGCCACTAGTTGTTGGTTGCAGCTTCTGGAAGACACTCATGACCTCGAAGGATGAGCTGAGCTGATACTGCGCCGGTCGATTTCTGTTAATTTTTTTTAGTTTTTAGGTGGCAAATCGCGGCTGCGAAGCAAATTATACTGTGTAGCTGGGTGCCGGCCTAACGTGGCAGCATTGATCGGCCAAACCCAGATAATCCAGTTAAAAACTCGAAATCGACCAACAGCCACTCTGACCGTATGCATCTGTCCCACGGTCGGGGCTGGGCGGAGTTGTGCCGCGGCAACGAATGCGTCCTTCCTCCGTCTAGCGGAGCGGAAACTTTTTCACCACCTCCATTTAGCATTGACTCCCCGGATATGGCGCCGGTACTTTTGTACACAATTCTGGTTCCTGGTAAAAGTTGCTTATCAACGCCACCCGGAAGTCCGGCACGATCGTCGACAGAGTTTGCGACCTGTTGATGATAATTTATTTGCCTTGTGGCGCCCTTACCCAGTGTAAACATACACGTCGAGGGAGCCCAGGTACGACGCGTATAGTGTCTGCAAGTTGCTGAAATAGGAATCAATCGCAATCACATAGAAAGCTAATTACTGGCCAGTCCTGAGGGACGATTTGGCGCGTGTAGTTCCAACGTTATCTTCACACCAAATAGCCAATCAAGCTTTTCTCTTCGGTCCAGCGCCGTCATGAATTGTGACGTATGGGTTGGCGAGGAGCGTTGTCCTACAAGATGCAAGGGATATGTAATCGATACTGACGCGTTGGGTCGTCCACAAGGGCATATGTATGCCCGCGAACAGGTCTTAGGGTCTGAGGTTACATATGGAAAGTCGAGGCCGCATGCAGGTTTATCTTTTGAAGACATACTCAGCATTCTTTATACTCATAATGTAAACCATACTAAATTTGCGGTTGCTCGGGCTTGTAACTCAGGGGTAGAGTGCTCGCTTCGCATGCGAGAAGTCAGGGGTTCAATTCCCCTCAAGTCCATTTCTTTTTTCCCCTTTTTTCTTGGCTTTACTTTCGACTATCTATTGGTTCCTTTTTTCTATGACAAGACCTCCAGAGTTCCTTCTATTCTACTTTTATATTGTTTTTCCATATTAGCTTATCATATTTCCTCTCATCTCTGATTATTCACTCTTCCGGGTCGTGACAATCGCAGTTGCCCCATGAAGAGTGCCTCATAGTTCCGTGGTTTCACTATATCAGCGATACTAAACCTTCATATATGGAAAAGGGGAGTAATACTTGTAGAAAATAGTAATCAATAAACCGCGATCCAAGGTTTTATATTGAACTTCTGAGGTGAACTGAAATACGCCAATCTGTGGCTACAATACTATGGGAGCGGATATATATAATGACAGAACAAGAACCCCAAACAGGTGAAGTTTGCCTCGACTTAGAGAAACAACCTCATCAATTTTACAATAAACATACAAAAATATTTTCTTTCTAGAAACTGATCCTCGAATGGTAGCAATTTGATATTGTTCCTCGTTCGGAATCCTGCTTTGGAAGTTATCGCGACGTTAGAGTTGTACCTACCCATCGTAAACTCAATGCTTAAGTATACTTCGAAATTCTCCGAATATTTTACTACTTATCTTGGTGTTGAGATATATTTCGAGAATGTGCATGAGGATAGCTCACATTTACCAGAGCAAACTCAAACAGTAGTCACTGCATGAGAGATAGTCTATATATAGCTATGGGAGACTATGCTTCAGTTCATGAAGCTCATGTACATGATCCGAGTTGAACCAGTCATTCCACTACGCAATGTAACCCCCCACCCCTCCAAAAAGCAGCAAGATGGAAAGAAGAGTCACCAGGAGGTTGAACTAGGCAAAAACATGAGAGTCAGCTCTGTCTTAATATTTGTGCTACGATAAGGGGTTCAGAAGTATAGATCGGTGTCTATCTACTGCACAAGGGATGCCCGCCTATTCGCATATATCAGAGATGCTCGCCGAGCCTGGCCAGCCTAACAGTTATTCAAAAGGAATCCTATGATATCTTTGGTTTACTCTTGAGCTCCACATATTACATAGGTTTGCAACTGAATCTACGGTCTATGTCCTACGTAGAACACGGGGGTGGACGTATCATCCTTGCCATAGTTTATACAAGTCATAATAGACTCTAGACAGTCTCTCGACTCCAAGAATCGTGCCTTTCCTCCTACATAAAGGAGAGTGGCTTAAGACAAATAATATGTAATTAGGCAGAAACCGACCACCCTATCTAAGTCTCAGCCAAGAGGCATATCTTACCCACGTCGCGTGTGCAGCTACCTAGTAGCCCAAGAATAAACTTGATCTAGGAGAGAGAAATATTTCAGGTTTCTCATAATCCCTTCGCAACCTCGTCCCGGATCTGGCGAGGGAATGGTTTAGCTAAACTTGGTTGATGTCTTATATTTCTAAATGTAGTATTTGATAGGAGATGTCCATTGAATAGCGTTCTCATGGCTAGACCTTGTGCAAAATTCGATTCACCTAGCAGGCCCCGATGTCCAACCCTTAGGAGAATATCCTCAGATATGCCGGCCAGTTGCTCCCGTTTTGGTAAGGTATATACAAATCATAGAGCAAATGGTTGCTGCATCCATCTCAACTCGATCGCTGGACCTGGTGCTTGAATACTGCGTAGCAAAGCTAATGAGCTGGTGTGACCGATTCCCGGATAATCTACGGAGTACGCCCGAACAGGCTGGCGATGTGCAGAAGAATGCCACGCAGTGTGGACCGGAGTTAACCGACGTGCATCGAGACATTTTCCAGTGCCTCGCAAATTTTGAGACATGCAGTTCTGGGCAATAGCTCTGCAGTCTATTGATCCTACTATCATGTATAGTCGGTTGAGATGTCGAGGGTTCAATTCTTCTGGAAAATGTGGTTATTGCTGCATCGCCACTACCGGGTCTTGCTCCGTATCCAAATTAACGGTTTCTGAAAATGGGGTTGGATCTGCACCCGCTAATGATTTTGGTTCCGAATCATTGCCCCCCTGTCTTAGGCTGTAGAAAGCCCGCTCTGTGTCGTTGTTATGACCAGAGCTCCATAGCCTTTTCGCTGTTCAAGAAGATGTAGTGGAGAACACCTCATCATCATGACAACAGGTGCGGTGTCCCGTCCTTACATCTCGCTGGCGGGGGATTTTCAGTGGCGTGAGGAGACAACAAGGATATTGATCGAAGATTGCCGCCCCATCTACTATGTTTAGGGCATTGCTCCGGATCAAGTTCAATATATGGAGCCAATAACGGACACTAGAATGAGACAATGTCTGTAATGTGGAGCAGCGGCTGTTATTGTACCCGTTCGGAATCCCATTTCTGCGAAACAATTGTCTCTCCTAAAATTAATGATTCCTATTCCCCGATTGGCTGTTCCCTCGACTCCGAGGCTTCTGAGCGTGGCAACTGAGGGCACAGCGCCCCACGTGATGGACAAGACCCCAATTGCATCGCTGACCTTTGGGCCGAAATGAAACTAAATCCAAGGGACTGCGGAGTGGACCGGCTAATTATAGCTCTAGGGTCAACTATTCTGCAGGATGACAACATGGCACCAGTCGAACCGCGGCATTCTCCCGTTGTTCCTAAGATTTCAATCTCCAGAGCGGACAGTTAGCGGGTAATAGTTGACATCAATGTCTTGGAAGAGACTTCATCGCCTCGATCAGGTTATCAGTCTCAACATATAAAAGCCTTTCTCATTCCCCTTCTCCCTGCTACCATTCCACTCATCAGTCAAGCAATAAGTTAATCAATCAATCTATCCAGTCGTTCAAAACACTTTCGTTTTCTACAAAACCATTCGTTTACTACCAACCTTTCAAAATGCAGTTCAAGAACCTTGCTCTCGCCGCCTCCGTCGTTGCTACCGCCGCCGCTGCCCCGGCTGCTGACAGCTGCTCTGCCCCGGCTTCGACCCCGTCTTCTACCCCTGCCGCTGGTGCCCCTCAATACTTCGGCGTCATCGCCATTCATTCCGGCAGCGGTGTCCAGAACGCTGGCTTCAGCGCCGCCCAGGGTAGCCTCATCGCTGGCCTCCAGAACAAGGGATCCAGCTGCCAGGAGACCAGCTTCTACATCAACGACGGTGTTCTCAACATCTACGACGACACCGCTCGTCCCCAGGAGGTCTACGTTGACCGCTCCGGCATGGGTACGTGATGCCTTCTACCCGTCCCCCAACGATGTACACTAGAATCTAACCATACCATAGGCCAGGGCAAGATTGGCTACACCGTTGGTGTCGAGCCTGCTCCCAGGAACGCCGAGCGCAAGGGCTGGGCCGTCAAGGATGGCCACCTCCAGTTCGGTGGATCCAGCCTCATTGCCTGCCCCGCTACCGACGGCTACAGCATCTGGGCCAACGCTGGTGTCGCCAACCCCGCTGGCAACAAGGATTGCGTTGGCATTGCTGCTCGCATTATGGAGACTAAGACCCCCAAGCCCTGCTGGGCCAACTAAATTTGTGCTTTAGCGTTTCGTTCTTTGGCGCGAGGACTTGTATAAAGGATTGATTTCTCCTTGCGCATCTTTTTCTTGAGCGGATTGTGGATACTTCTGTGAAAACACTTATTTAATCTATAAACCTTCCTTACACGGAAAAATGATTCCGGTCTATCAAGCGTAACTAGTTTCTTTATGGTCTCATTTCTTGTAGACGACCACTACGTGATAGGTCACGGTTTTCGGCTCGAAGGGGTTCATGGCTGAACGCTTATAGTCTCCTCAAATGATGACCTAGATGAGCTGATGCTAGATGGACTCAGAGCCAGAGCTTGGTATTTATTACATATACAAGCAGATGATGGTTCTTTAGTTTTCCCTGGTAGCGGGTTTGTGGATCTGCCACACTTGATGTTGCATCCGCAGATCTGCACCAGATTGTATAATTGAGACCTAGAACACAACTGTCTTCTAACACAAATAAGTGGACCAACTCCGTTATCATTACGTCAAGAGTCAAGACCAATTCTAGCTTCCGCGTGGGTGGATTTAGGGTTCAGTCGTTGACGGTTGCGGTCGCGGGACCGGGCGGATAAATCGTTAGATAACTTTAATTGACATCTAGAATGTATACGTGATACGTAACGAGGCTTATGCGCATACATATCTCTTTCATGTAGCCGCACGATGATCTCAACTGAAGAACACACCTCTTGGGCTCGAGCTCGTTGAAATTCATGTGACCCTGCTCCCTGAATAAGAGTTTATAACTTTCATTTCAAACCACTGTTCTCTGCCATATACCAGGGGACGTTACAGGGGAATTCGATAGCAACGTCATTTATATTACAAAACCTCCAACATCCAAAGTCAAGGGTGTTAATTCTATTACTGGGACTGTGACACCCCGAAAGCTTAATATAAAGTTAATAACACTCGGTGACGCTGCCAAAGATGCGATGCTCTTACGTTGCCAGAGCACCAGGCCACGCAGCCTACGGAATTCTTCTATTTCAGGCGCCAGAAAAGTGCCGGAGAGGCATTTCTGTTAATTAAGACAGGGTACAATACAGATGTAGACATCGTGACCCTAATAGTACTGCATGCTAGTAAAAAATGACTCGTGTGGCGATTGGACTTCAGACTTAAAGTCCACTCTGGTTTGAATTCCAACAAACGGTTCAGCACGTTTCTTGTGAAGCTCTGCCGCATGCAGTCAAATATACTGCCACTATACGTTATTCCTTTTTCCATCCATGGAACTATGAGTGTAATATCGCCTTTATGATATAATGACTCTGATATGTAGGCTAGGATACAACTAAGTTATATATACGGCAACGTTCATCATCTCGCATGAAGACATGACGGGTTGAGTACAGATATCAAACCAATTATCTCTCAAGTTCAAACAGCAAAATCAAGCAGTGTTACGAACAATATTTCAAGATGAAGATCACAAACACACTTTGCCTCCTCTTCACGGTTCTCGCCACCTCTGCCTCCGCTACTCCTTTCTATTATGGTTGGTCGGAAAGTGTGACCGTCCAACTTTCCAACGACTGGTCTGGTGCAAACGCCAAAGCCCACGTTGCAACCGATGGCAGGCCGCATCCAATCCAAGAGCTCTTTGACGGCTCAGATATTGAAAAAGACGGCAAGATCTTTGCAACAAGCGCCCAGCTCACCAAGTTCCACCATAATACCGTCTGTCGCGTACTTCAGAGTGACCCTCGGGTCGACGTCACATTGGACGACAAAAATACTTGGTCGTTCCTGGACCGCGGTGCCTGGGTGGATGTACACCGCGGTGTGGTGGTCTGTATCGAAAAATAGACAGGTCCCTCTTGTTTGGAACGCACATCAGGGATTATTTATGACCAAGGGTACATGTTTCTTCTATCTAAGTGAGGGTACCGATCATACAGCCATTCTTCTACCAGAAGCGGTTGCTTGGATTGCGCAGGAAGTTAGGTTATTGTTTTGTTTGTATTCTCCCAAGGGCTAGGAACACAGCCTAGGAAAAATTTGTCTTGGAATCTTTGAAGATATAATCAAATGGTAATGTGGTTATTGGTCGGTCCTTCTAAGAGATCCAACTGAAGAAGATGGAAGTACTGTATTTAGCCCATTCGGCTTGCGAGCAGTCATTAACGACACATGAGAGCAACCGATCAAAAAGGGCGATCGCAATGGTTTCGGGTGCATAAAGTAAGCATAATGAGCCGCGATTAAAGTAGGATGCAACATGCCTCGCAAGGTAGGAGTCGCAACAATGCCATGGGGATCTTATACAAGAAAGTAAGAGCACAACTAGCGATCGTTATTCATAGGCTCACCTGGAATTACTCGTATGCAGCTCCAAAGTTATGCGTGGACTAACATTTTGACGGAATAGCTCATGGCTAAAGATGGTGCAAAATCGCTACCCTTCTATACATACTGGAGGAAAATTGGAAGTTTCCAGCTCCTCGATGCATTATAGCAATGTTGGGTATCCAATAATCATTGCAGCCATGGCATTTGCAGATCCATTCAAATCAGGTGCGATCTGTATGCCTACCACCCCACGACCAGTTATTTACTCTTTTCTTAACGGGATCTTCAGGAGATCCCAAACAAGTCAAGATCATCCTGCCCCCCCGCACTGGCTATGAAAGGGGCTTCCAGGAGACCATACTCTGTACATTCCGACTCGAGAGTTTATGGACCTTTGTCCAGTCTGAGTAGCATTAATTACAAGCGCTGCCTCCCTCCGGTAGTAGCTTTCGCTGCTAGCATGAGTGTATACTGGAACTCTGCGATAGAGCATAGTATAGTTGGCCGATCGCGTAGGACGGGAAGACACTGACTGGCCTATTGCCCGAAGAATTTTTTTCATCGATATGAAATAACGCTATCGAGCCATCGCTCCCCTTGATCCTACAATTAACGCCCTTGCTTGGTGGGATGGAAGAGATCGATACTGGACGGTTACGTCCCCACCAATCAATCCTCGCAGACCCTGTCAGGTGCGATAGAAGCCCTGAGTCAGCCTTGTGTGGGTAGAAGCCAGGAAATGTTACAGGTGAGTTCAACTCTGTGTTGACGGATGTAATTCTGCTCATAAATAGGTGGGTTAACTGGTCCGATGTCTGTAGGACATACTTTGTGCACATCGCATCATCTACAAGTGACCCTGTCCACCACACTTATATGAGCTATGGTGAAGAGGCGTAGATCCATTGATTTGGTTTCATTGAGGTATTGCTATGTTTATTTCTCACCCCACCCCCTTTCTTTGATTATCTAAACAATCGGAGAAGCATCAGACGGAAAATGTTGCATTTTTCCAGGGGTCTTGGCATGTCGCAGAAAATTTCCCCAGATTCTGCTCACCAACAAGCAATTCCTTGGGCTTTTGACAACCGATAAGGCCCGGGGAGAATTTACTTACGAAGGGGATGTGAAACGAGGGGCTTATAGGAAATTGTGTGTATTCTCGGAGCTTGCACAGAAGGATTTCTACCTTTCTACCTTGTAACCTAGGTACTTCTGAATACCTAATTAGGGGCAATGATATGGATAAGAACTTCTAAAAAAAATAATGGAAGAAAAAAGACAGAATCGCACGCAGTACGGGGTCCTCCAGAAACAAAACTCAGAGACCTTGCCCAAGTGGCAGCGCCAGTTGATTCGGGAATTGGATTGATCGAAAGCCGTTTTCAGTTGAGCAGCCCTTGTTTCAGAATGTCAATTTTAGATACATTTTCTTATCCGCATTCCGTCTAGTGTGGGAGAGCCCCTTAAACAGTCCGTAGTTATTGGACCATGGCTCAGACGCTACTAAGATTAGACTCCCACCGTGTTTGGCGCTAATTAATTCTCGAATTGTCCTGCCTACTTTCTTTCTCGGATCAGCCCCTGATCTTTCCTTTTAATCTTCCTTCTTCCCATGTTCTCGAACCGATCGTCAATCCCATCCACCCTGCATCCGCCCTCAAGATGCCTCCAATGGCATCATCCCTGTGGATTCGCGACTGTGAGGGCGACGACTCCGCAGCCTGCGAGAAGCCTGTGAGTAACTTCATTAAGAGCGGTGTCCCTGGCATCATCGTTGGGGTGTAAGTGCAGTGGTATTCCCAATTGTTATGCTCCCAGGGGGAGAGACTAATCGCTCCCCTAGTTTATTCCTGATCGCGGTCGGAGTCTGCTGTTATTTCCTTTATCGCAATAAGAAGAGAGACGCCATAGAAGCAAAAGCAGCTCAAAAGTGGAATGATGGCGACCTGTAGACTGCCGTTGTCCACCAGCTTACCCCGATAAATCTCCGAATAATCCAACCTTACTTCCTAATACCCCTGTTTCGACCAAAACACTTCGTTTCCGTTCGGCAAATGAGAGCTACTCCGTCAAGGGAATCCACCAAGCGTTGCTGAGCACCGCAGAGGTGATGAAGAGTTCATAGATCGGATTGAATATGCAAGCGCGTTGCTACGAGTGATACCGATAATCGCCTGTCATCCGCGGGAAATGGCTGACACGTCATCCAACTGTCTTACTGTGACTGGCACACAATGCTGTCCTAATGAGTATATACACGAGCTCGGCCTATGTGCCTACATGGGTGGTTTTTTTGGGAGGGAATGAGTACCTGGTGCAGCATCTTACAACCCTTGCGACGGATGCATGACATCCACGGTGATCAGTCATCTCCGGTTCCTTGTTAATTCTAGTACTTTACTATATGTTTTCGGTTTGTTTTGGGTCCTTTTTGAGCGTTTGAATTTAAAGTTGTCTGTGTATATATACCATTGTCGAGTTCAGAAGTTGTATGTAAACTGCATGGTTGATGCATAAAGAGAGTGACTAAGCAATGCAGTCGCTAAACGACCATAAATCTTGACTTGTCGGTTATGGGAAACCTGTGACAACGGTAGACCTACTCAGCATCGTCTGAAAAATCTCCACCGAGTGGGTTAAGAGGATGGTTGCGGTGATTGAGAAAACAAGTTGAAGCACAAACTTAGAATCAATACCGCACCCGGTCGTGTTGGAGAGTATCGCCGCAAACGAGCGCTTTAGGTTTGAAACCATCTCGGCAGGCGCAACCTGCAGAAAAGAAGGAAAGCTTGGCTCTTCTGGCTGATGACATGGCTGCATGGCTTGGAACTACAGATCGATTGCCAAGTTGACCCATCATAAGTTCTGAACGGTAAACTTTGCTAGCCAGTGGACTCGTCAAAGGGCAACCGTGCCATGACAAAACTACGTTGCTCACGAGGGCAATTGGTATCGCACAGTAGAGGTTATATCGCCGACATACCAGATTCCTTGAGCTGGTATTGATTGACAGACTCTGCACCGTAATCTCCGAATGGAAATGCAACCTCTATCCCGAGCACCGCGCTGCTACTTCCAAGTAGTGTAAAGATGACGGATGATATGCGATCACGTTTCTGCTTTGCCGGTGGCAGATCAGGATAAAGCACCTGCAGGATCAAAGAAAACCATGAATGATGGTGGCAATCGGAGACAACCCTAAAAGATTTTCAATGTCAAAAGCTGGCTCACCATTCATGACGCCAGGGGCACAAGTACTCCAATTGCCTATTTGCACGATGATACAAGGCATGCCGTTACTCCAGATAATAGTCATCGGCTTTCAGCGGTATATATACCACTATATCACTGGCCTCTGGGCTTTCGTGAATGACTAACAGACTATGTGGACGATGCCTGACTTTAAACAGTATTAACTAAATACTACATGCACCATTAGCTATCAAAGACAGAAGTTCAATCCGAGAATAGGCTTGTTTGGACACATATAGCAGTGGTAAAGGGCCTTCTATTCCCTAATAGCTACCCTTATGGAATTCTAACCACGATTCCTACATATCCAGGTTGAAGGCAAGCAGAGCTTTCAACAGAATTATTATCATTCCTATATCGACACGTCGAATTGACCTACAGTGATATCGCCCAGATACATCTGCTCTAGATTGTAACCCAGTGTTGTGTTCCACCTGGCTTCAATAGTCTGTTGCGCAGTCAAGAATCCAAATCCACATCCAAACATAGACCTGACCCCTAATCCATACAATGGGACTTGAGACATTCATACAGCCCAAGGTTAGCATAATATCGCCTCGCTAATGAACACAACCGCATTTTTGAACAATTACCTGATTGTATATCGTTGGCTACTGGGCTAAGTCGTAGTACCGCGTTTCTGTATGTTTCACCGGGGTTATTCATGGCATATACACCCTTCACCCCCAACGCGCGGAACACTATTTGCGTTCTGAATACTGCCTAGGATCTAGATCGGGTTTCCTGGTTCACCTATAGCCCTATGTGGCTGCCTAACCGGTGAACATCCGTTTTCTGGCTTACCGACATTTGCAGAAAGACTTCAAACTTTCAGCTGGTTCGCCCGTCGCGACTGGTTCAACCCGATCTGTATGTTTATCTACTACACCCATCGTATACAGGTCACCTTCTGATCATGTATATATACTGTGGGAAGCTGATTTATAGAGCAGACAGCGTTGAAGCCTGCTGGATGAGATATCTTCCCTGGAACCTGTTATTGCATGGGCTTATTTACAGTAATGTGGCATCCTTCAAATCCAAGTTATTGGTCTTCTATCCGCGGAGAAACGACACCCTCATCCGGAAAGTCTTTGTCGAAGAATGGGAAATGTACCACCGTAATACGGCGCGCTTAATCCTCGGGCTTTCTAAGGAGTTACTTGGGCATTTCTTTGATCTGGTGCCGATAGTCGCAATTAGAGTGCGATTATATTTCTTGACTTGTCTTATTTAATTTAGGATCCAGCTACTCTCCGTGCTCTTTAAATTTCCATCTAGATAGTTGGTCTCGATTGCCTGGCTTACGTTAAGTGTTTCCGAGGTACATGCTGCTGTGTGTCGATTGTAATCACTCCGGTAGGGCTAGTATGAACAAAAACGTATCATTTTAGTTATGTAACCTGGACGTGAATTTAACTCGGCAGACTCGGTACATGAAAACTGGATGCAGATGGTTGTTAGCGTCAGAGTCTAGCGGGATAGATGTCTTACATGAGGTGCTATCGTAAGAATTATGTGACTTCGCCAATATTCCGCTCATCCGAAGTTGGATATGAAAATACCCCTGTCGATGGATGGATATTAGATGTGGTTGGGATAAACCCCGAGCAGAGTTGGATATGCCAGCATGATAACCCTCCCTCCTTAGCTGGCGTAGAAAATCAATGCAACCTGACGAGCTTCATTATGTAATTCTTGAGCCGATAGCCATTTACCAAGTCTGTGTGCAGTCTTACGCTGCAGATAGGAATAAAGGCGAAGAAGCCGTAGTGTATGGATTTTACCCAGAGCTACACTTGGAAGGCCTTGGTAGCCCTATAGGGAACGGGCTAACAATCTGATAAACCGTATTAATCAATCAACCGAAGCGGGGTCTATTTCCAGTTCTGGGGTAGGGCAGCAGTAGTGTTAACGAAGGTCGTATCAATGACCCTAACAAGGATAATCATTGGTCGCCACCGTTCGAAAACGAATCCCTGGTCTTGTCCCGTTCCTCCAACTCATGGCCCCCCTCTTCTGTACCAATTTATCTTGCTTCTCATCTGAGCTTCTCGCTGTTCAACACCTATCTAGGACTAACGTTTCGAAACTATTTCCCCATACTGAACGTCATGAGATGGCCTTTGATTGCAACATTAGGATATCTCCCACCTTGCACGGCCCGAGATTCGAGTTAATATCCGTGCGTGAGGGAATAAATGCCTCCATCCTAGGCAGAAGAATTTCCTTGGGCCCACCGGCATGGCTCTGATTGCCGGTTCTCCACGGAACCATCCCAATGCGGTAACCCGTGGACCAACCCTCAGCCCTACAAAGCTTAGCCGAGTCTTGTTCGGCATAGGGCTGACCCGGTCATGGAAACAGCTTCTCACAGACTCAAATGATAATATCTGTAGAGAAGAGCGTAAAAGGTGGGAGATACTGGAAGGGGTGAACGTTGTGTAAGCAGCTGAGCCGTATACTTGATGCAGGTGTAGGAGAGGTATAATCTGGCAGGGATCTCGCCCTTATCTGATTCCCTGTGGCAGGCAAGACATGCGATGATATGATGCCCCCACCCGACCTATCTAATTTCGGGGGACAGAGGCCAGAGCTGCCTGTTGTCCCACAAGGCTGGAGCCACCGGAATTTGACCGACAGATTGTGCAATGGACAGATCCTTTCCACCGAGAAGTTCCGATCGTTGGTTTTTTCATCCCCTCACCAGCTCTGCCACATGTTAAGATTAGATCTTATCTGATAAATATATCAATCATATCTGACCCGACCGATGTCCCCTTTTCTGGTTCAAATCCAAACTTAAGCCATGGCTGTCGAATGCAAGGAAGCGATTGCCAACGCACAGCCAGAGGAGCTGGGGGATAAGTCAAACGCTACGGAGAAAGATGACAGTAAGGCGTTACGGCTCATCCACATCCGTTCGCTTTTGCTAATGACAAACATCGCAGACTCTTCCGTTGGCGAGATTTTACGCGCAGCGGGCATTGACCCGGACGACGACGATCCAACAGAGCCTGTCCTGACGATGCGAATGTGGGTGCTGGGAATTGGATTTTGCATTGTTGTCAGCGGTTTGAACACATTGTATACTTTGAGAAACCCATCCATCACCATCTCATCGGCAGTCGTGCTTTTGCTGGCTTATCCGCTTGGTAAGCTTTGGGAGAAAGTGGTTCCAAGTTGGAACGTTCCGCTTGGTGCGTGGTCGTTCAACCTGAACCCGGGCCCGTTTAATAAGAAGGTAAACACTTACGAATCATACGGAGAAGGTGTTGGTATTGACCCGGGCTATACGAATAGGAACACATCCTGGTGTACGTCATGTCGAATTTAAGCATCTACGTTCGTCTCGGCGCAGATGTCTTGACTGAACAACAAATGTTCTTCGGCTATAAGGCTGGGTGGGGATTCCAGATCCTCATGACAATGGCAGGCTTCTTCGTCGGATTGTCGCTGGCGGGGATATTTCGGTCGCTCGTCGTTTTACCCCATGAACTTGTGTGGCCAGGACTCCTGGGTACTTCAGCCCTCACATCTACGCTCCATGGATCGAAAGAGAAGGATGCTCAGGCAATGTGAGTGCGTCTTATGCTACCTGTGAAGCATCTAACCGAATGCAGTGAAAGCTTCGGCTACACGACTTGGAAGATATCCCGTTATGCCTTTTTCAGCTTGGTATTTTGCATCTCGTTCTGCTGGTACTGGTTTCCAGATTTCATCTTTCCCGCGCTGAGCTACTTCGCTTTCCCATGCTGGATCGCACCAAAGAACACAGTTGTCAACCAGCTTTTTGGGATGAAGAGCGGCATGGGTCTCTTGCCACTCACGTTCGATTGTGCGTGCACCAATTCAGCTTTCGTGACATAGCGCTGATAATGGTATAGGGAGTCAAATATCCTATGTGGGATCTCCACTACTCGTCCCATCCTGGGCTATTATCAATGTCTTCGGAGCACTAGTGTTCTGGATCTGGATCGTCGCCGTTGCTTGCTACTATACTAATACATGGTACTCCGCATATCTTCCCTTCCAGAGTTCTTCTGGTATGAACCACCCAATAAAGCGTACAATAGTTACCTCAAAGTATGGCACTAACGGTCACAATAACAGTGTTTGACAACACAGGGAGTACATACCAGGCTTCCAAGATCGTGAACAAGGCCTCAAGTTATCAGTTAGACGTGGCTAAATATGAAGCATACTCACCGGTATGGTCTATGTAGAACAGGATCTTGCACCATCGAACGGTCTCGCTAACTACCATAGGTCTTTATGCCCGTGACCTATGCGTTAAATATGTTCGGTTTATCATTTGCAACCCTAACCTCCCTTGTGGTCTGGATGTTCCTTGAAAAGCGACAGGAGATCGGGGATGCCGTGCGCCGGGTACGGCACAAATTCTCCAAGGGCAACATAAAAGAGCTTTTTGCCTCGGACCATTCGCCGAACGCGGAAGTGCCAATGTGGTGGTATCTTTGCACCACAGTCTTGGCGTTGTTTCTCGCGATCTTTTCTGTAGAATACTGGGATGTGGAGCTGCGTTGGTACGGTGCATTGTTGGCGTGTGCTGTTGCTCTGTTTTTCTTTTCTCCGGTAGGTGACCACCACCTATGGGCTAGAACTGGACCAGATGAATCACTAACATTGCTCTCCAAAATAGCTCGCTTTGGTCTATGCAACAGCGAACCAGAAAATCAATATCGACATCTTCTGCCGAATTGTAGCCGGATTTGTCTTCGAGGGCCGTGTGCTAGCTAACATCTGGTTCTTCAATCTCGGATACGTGACAACCATCAAGGGTCTTTACTTCTGCCAGGATATGAAATTAGGAATCTACTTCAACGTTCGTGCCCCGTGTGAAAACCAGCCACCCCAAACTAACCTTTTCACTAGATCCCGCCACGAAAACTCTTCATCGCACAATGCGGAGGCATTATAGCCGGCACGTTAAGCAGTGTATGCGTCCTCAACTGGGGCCTGGGCAACATCGAAGGCGTCTGCACAACCGACGCAGTGAATGGATTCAGCTGTCCATTCTCCCGAACCCATTTCAACACGAGTCTGATCTGGGGTGCGATCGGACCGCGTCGCTTCTTCAACAACAAGATCGGATATCACTCACTGCTGTACTTCTTTATCATCGGTGCCGTGCTTCCCGTGGTGGTGTTCGTCGCTAGACGGCGGTACCCGAAGAACCTCATCTTACAGAAAATCCACGTTCCCCTATTCCTTGGCGGACTGAACTATCTTCCGCCTGCCACGGGAACGACATACGGCAGTTGGGCTCTTGTGGGACTGGCCTTTGGGTGGATTTTGAGAAAGCGTCTGTATGCCTGGTGGTATAAGTATAATTTCGTCCTGAGTGCTGCCCTGGATTCCTCTGTTTCCGTCGCTGGGGTTGTTATCTTCTTTGCTATCTTTTTCTCTGGGGCTTCGTCGCATTTCAGTTGGTGGGGAACCCAGGTTTATAAGGTGAGTGTACTTTAACTCTGATATTGGATTTTGGTGGACTAGGAGAGTTGACAAGAAAATAGGACACATGTGACTGGAAAGGCTGCTCATATCTCCCCATCCCAGATAGCGGGAGGTTTGCATGATAGTGCTGAAGGGTATCGGTGATTCCGGCTGCGCTGGAGCTCCTCTGATAGAGGCATACGTATCAGAGGTTTTAATAGAATTGTTAAACGAAGAGGATGCTGGCTGTTGATAGCCGAGGCGATTATTGAAGTTGCTTATTGTACATACAATTTACTGAGTTGAATCAAGCATAATCGCAGGGTGTACATATACACGCGTCCTCTTATATTATATCGATAGATATCTCAACCTTCCACCACGGCTGCGTCGTAAGCGACCTTTAGTGCCCCCAAGGAGGCGCGACGAAGTAGACAATACCGTGCCCTATGGAAGCGGCGAGAGGCCCGACCTTGTGAAGACAAACAGGTTAGACATGCACGTATATGTTCATCTCCCGTACATACCCAGTGAATCCAATGATATCCCGGAAAGCTGGTGGCTACATACACACCAAAGCACCGGGCTGGATTTAGCGCTGCCATCCAGGCAATGCGTCAGCATATCCGTTCTTTTCAAGTTGACCAATAGTTGATGTGCCTATGGTATACTCACAAGCCCCACCAAAGCCATTCCGGGTGTAGGAGGAGCCCCAACTCACAACACCCAGAGCCATCCCTACTAGGAAGGGGGACAGCGCAGCGCCATAGATAGAACCCTGTCTTGGGTCCAGACCAACGCCAAAAGAGAGGAAAACCAGCACTAAGCAAAAGATAAATTCGAGCAAGAATGCCTCGTCTACAGGTACCAGACTCGTGTCCACTGTACAACCTCCTACGGTGAAGTCCCTGGACCCATACGCGCTTCGAAACATAAACCCGGCCAAAGCACCGCCAAGAGTCTGGCCGAGAAGGTAAATAACCATTCGAGGAAGTGATATTAACCGGGCAAAGAAGGTAGCCAGCGTAATGGTCGGGTTGAGATGACTGCCACTGACGTTTGAAAAAGAGAAGATGAACAGAGTCAGGAACAGCCAATTGCCAATACCGCCGAATAGTGGACCCAGGAATGTCGAGGTGGAATATACGCCGGATGGTGAAGTTGTACTGACATTCGTCGACGCGGAAGCTGGTCGTACGGCCATCCAAGCGGTCACAAATACCATCATCATAGTTCCTGGTCGGTTAAGTAAGTTTTCCTGTAATTGGAGGTTTAATGCCCGTCTTGACAGCGCTCACCCATGCATTCGATGAAGCCAAACTTCCAGAGGTCAATGTCCCAGAATCCACGCAGGTCGAATCCTTCATGAAACGTCATCAGCGGCGCCGCATCGGGCACCTTCTTCAAAAGGTCCGCATTGCCAGGATCGGTGCGGTCGACTACAAGCCCTTGGTTACCACCGATTCTTCCGGCGAAGGGCTGTATAACGGGCCTAGGACGAGGCATGTTGCCACTGTGTGGGAAGGTAGTGGTATCCATGATGGCAGGATACACGTCTTGTTGGAAGGGTCAAATACTCCTATTATATTCCTGACCTCCGAATATAAGCCAACACAGCACGATGTGATTATAGATAGATTTAGCTTCTCCGCGTGGCTGTGGTCAGCGACTCTCGGGCCCTAAATCTTGAATGACCTCACCACTATCGGTGCCGCTCATTCACCGCCTCGACCTTCACAAAGAACCACGAGTGTTCCTATCTCTCAGAGCTCAATCTCCTAAAAGCTGGAGAGAGCACGATTTGTATTGTAAATTAGTCTGAAGGCCCCTTATCCTAGCTCTTATACGTTTCAAAAATTAGCGGCACCTGATACTGCTTTAGCCTCGAGTTTAAGTTTGACTAGTTTGTTGAAGCTCACATAAGGATTAGATAAAGCTTATATCGGGATTAACTAATAATCACTTAAAGCCCTCATACGATCCCGCTGTTGGACCAAGGGAGTTACATATGCTTTCATATTTAACGTCACCGACTCACTGGTATAGAGTTTCCACTGACTGTCCTGTGAACACCGTATGTAGAGGGGTCTTGACCACTTATTTCTATCATAGGCCCATGGTGTGCCATTCATCGAACTTCTATCTGTCATGATTATGATGATGATACAATCTTCACCAGTCTCTCGAGGATTCAATCTGAGGCACAGCTACCGTCGAGCGCGGAGTGACTCGTCCATAACATACGGTTGGTCCAATGGTGTTGGGGCTGGGGCGTGCAGGTGTGGCTATGGAGACGAAGAATTATGAAGAATTGGGCTATAGACACGCCTTCAGATGTCAATTCCTATAGTGTCAATGTATCTTGTACACTCACCTCTGACTTGCAATGTAGATGCCTTTATAATGGCAACAAAATGATGTGCAGAACGTAAGTCGTGGCTGATATCTCCAAGATGTCTAGTAAAGGTTACCTAGCACCTGTTCTGAGGCTCTGGCTTACCGTTTCTAAGGCTGGTAGTAAGGGATTCTCTTCTTGTTCTTGTCCTGGGAAGGGTGCTAGATCTGAGCAGTGTAAGAGGTTGTTACAGACACATTTCCTAAGTATATATACTTTACACGCAGCGTTAAACAAAATGATCATACCGCCAGTCGAACCTTACATGGGTAGCCTTGGGCGGGATGCGCCGCTCCTTTGGCCACCAGATAAGCCCTCTCTCCGAACATGGTCCGCACTGCCCCAGACCCTGGATTCTCGCGATCCCACGCCTCATACTGACTTTCAAAGTCGAACGCCCGGACCACCATGGCCAGCGTGATCTTGATACCCAGGAATGCCATGTTCTGCCCTACGCAGTCTCGCGCCCCGCGCTCAAAGGGCCGCCACCCGCCCGTTGGTGGATAGAGCTCATGCCCGGGCTCGACAAGCCAGCGATTGGGAATAAATTTGTGCGGATAGGGCCAGTAACCTGTGTTCCGTTGGATAGCGGTATGTACAATCCAGACCGCGCAGCCATCCACCGGGAAAGTCCTTCCATCAGGACTGTGGGTGTCTGTGAGAGAAACACCCGGTCGCGAATCGGAGGCCGTTGGCTGGGGGAAAGAGACGCAGCGTCTCCTTTATGACGGCGTGGGTATAAGGTATTTGGTTAATCATCTCGGGATGCTGTTTAATCTGCGTGGCAACGCTAGTTTTGGAACCGAAGATCTGCTCATGTTCCAGACGGATCTTGGCCAGAGTATCGGGATGTTTTGAGAGAAGGTAGAGGCAGTAGATAATAGTTACAGCCGTTGAGTCGTGGCCGACGAAAAGAAAAAGGCGAATTTGGATAGTGGCCCAGGACTTAAATTCCGGGTCCAGGGTCGAGTTGTAGGTTTGGCTCTTGGGTCGGGTCTTCATATACTCAGCAATTACGATGTCCATGATAGACTTACCCCGGGCTGTGGCTTGGTCTTGCTGCAACCATTCCTGGTAGCGCTTTTCCAGCTCCAGGCCGATGTAGTGGTCCATGGTACGGCTGTTACGCCATTGACGATACAACCGGTAGACGTTCCAGCGTCGAAAGGGGTTGTTCTCCCCTTCTCGGCCGCATTCCAAATTAATGGTATCGCGCATTGCAGCGGCGATGGGGTTGTGTCCAGTCTGGTAGTTGAAGCGCGTGTTCCTGTCGGGTCTGTCAGTGACTGTGTTCAAGCATCACGCCAGAAAAGAGCGTATTACAATGTGATGTTACCAATGACATCCATCATATAATTACAAGCAAGCTGGTCCATCGAGAAGGTGTCGCCACTCTTGGCGAGGTCGCGGAGCATCCCAACATAGATCTCTGCTTCTTCCAGGATATAGTCCACGTGGCCCAACGTCGCCGTCATGCTAAAAGCGTGGTTGAACAGATCACGATCATGCTTCCACTCTGCCCCATTGGTCGTGAAGAAATTATCCCCGCCCGTCATGGGGTTGATAAATGGGGCCAGGAGGTCGGTCGGCTTGGGCAAATTATAGGTCTGGCAGGCCTGCACGGCGAGAGGGGGGGTGGTTGTGACGAACATTGGGCACATAAATGGCCAGAGATCGATATAGAATCCGTTTTGCAGACCTGGGTGCTCCATCGAGAGGAGGGCAAATGACTGGGATTGTAAGGCATCGCTGGGACACTCTCTGGCGAGACCCGGCATGAGTCGCAGATTTCCCAAGATAGGATCCCAGGGAGGCATTGGCTATCAATGGTTATTCGAAATCCATGGATAGTAGCGGTCTTCACGTACCATCCCTTGTCGCTTGAGGCGATAAAAGCGCAGTCGCACCTTGACCATCTTGTAGAAGAACGAGGTGAGGCAGACCGCCACCAATGCGATGGTGATGCGGCCGCCGAGGCCGTCTTGTCGAAACTTGGGACCTTGCATTAGGAGTCAGAAAGAAAGACAGAAGATGAGAAGAAGACGACGGAGGCAAGGAGGGAAGAGAAGAAGAGGAGGAAAGAGAAGAAGAAGAAGAAGATGAAGAAGGAAGGAGCAGACTAGGGGAGGGGAATTAGACAAAGCCGGCTGAATGGAGAAAACCAAGGCTTGTCTAGTAGCTCGGAAGGGAACAAAGGCACTAAGCACCGGCGTCTGGGGCCCGCCAGGGGGTAGACTAATATAGGCCGTTTAGTGGCTGTTCTTAGGGCTTATGTCGAAGCAGGTACAGGGGATGGTCGTATGGTAAGATATCGGTATCAGCGTTGTGCCCAACACCTCCGATTGCACCCGCGGCTACAGGGATCTCGTCAACACCAAATGATCTACGCGAAAATGAGGCGATTGATTCAGGGACGAAATACTGCCAGGGTTCCCCAACCATTTATCCATGTCGGGGATTCCCCCCCCTCCGAAACTGGTCTTGGAGCTGCCTTGGTGTGCTGCTCTTTAAAGCGCATGCCAGACATCTCCTTTGACATAGTTGTGGCTCTCACCTCTGAACAATCAAAGCGTCACAATGCAGCCCCAAAACAATGCAGGACGAATCCCTCACGATTCTATCATCGTGAGTATTTTTGACTCCGGTGCTTCTATCTCCGTCTAACCCCCGGTCCAGATTCTCCATCTCAGTTCTCCTCGCCCCGGCAGTCCTGGGCGTAGTTATGCGACTGTTTATCCGTTTCCGGGTGCAGAGACAACGACTCTTTGTGGATGATTGGTTGCTTGTGGTGGCTCTGGTTTCCTACTTGCCAGTATCGTCATCATGTACCGCCAGGTGATCGACCCGATGTATCTTCTCGTGGCAATGCAGCTTGAGGTCAAAGGCGTGGCTATCCCGGCTGATATCGTCGACGTGGGCTATATGTACCACGAGTGGAGTGCGATTTGCCTGACCATCTCCTGGTGCACATTCGGCGCCGTCAAGTTCAGCTTCCTCTTTTTCTTCAAGCCACTCATCGATCGGATCAAGCCCTGGCAAATTTACTGGTGGGTAATTACTATTTATATAGCCGCCGTTCTTCTTTACGGCTCTTTGATCTTTTTTTCTCAGCTGCCCTTATTACTACGACTCGAGGCAATGTAAGAAAGCCGTCGACATAAGATTAGTTTGACGCTAATGCGAGACAGACACATGTTCGGTTGGGTCTAAGAAGGGAGTGGTCGTGACAGAATCTATCGTCCTTATGATGTTCGATACCGTTGGAGACTTTTTGAGTGAGTCTGACAGAATGCGGGCGCGCATTTCATAGATAACGCATGTCAGTTCTCGCAATTCCCATCCACATTATTTGGAAAATCCGGGTCCCACGGTCTCAAAGAATCATCCTGACGGCGTCGCTATGCCTAACAGTCATCATGATCGTCTTGTCGATTGTCCGGGTCTCTGGACTTGCCTCCCGTGATATAGTGGATACCATTTGGGAAACATACTGGCAGTTCCTCAGCGCCGAGGAGGGAGTATTCCTAGTGGCGGCAGTATCATTTCGTTCCTTCTTTGTGGCGCAAAGCCGATCACGCATACCCCCTTACAACTCGGTCAACCCTGAAAAGACCACTCTTTAGAAGCTACTCCTCAATTCCTTGGCTATGCTGCGTGCCTACCATTAACTGCCGTAACTATGGATAGGACAAAAGCCGCCCCCCCCACCCGCGACCACTAGAGCTTCGGATATAGGCTTCGGACCGTGGAGTCGTACGGCAGCTTCGACAGGCCCGCTTGCTCAGGCCACTACCCTGGTTTTCAGTCGCTCAACTTTCGATGAGTGACGTCCAAATACTGAGCCCCCGCTGAAAATCTTTCACCCTGGTTGAGTCCACGTTTGCTCCTCAAGCATGCATCCCCGGCTCTCAGCGACAACGACATCACTTCGGCTCCCTAGCCTCGGGTTCTCAGTGCGGGTGAGATAGTAGGGACTGTTCTCACATTCTCCATTTGGACGACACCACTTTGGCTGGCTGACCTCAGGTCCTTTGTGCTATATATAGGGTCTTCGGAAACCGGAGTCATCGCTGACCCTCATCGATTGCTTCAGCAACCCGGAGATGAGACGACGCTCAGCCGAAATCAGGTCGGAAGGAAACAATAATCTTCCCAACCCAGGGTAATGTTACAATCCGGATACTACTCTCTCATTGTTTCAGCAAAACTGGATGTGAAACCAAGTGGACCAAAGACGGAACGAAGAGGAGCATTTATTTTCCTGCACTAGGATGACAGGCAATACTCTTTCGATGAGGTGACACAGTAAGTTAGGCCCGTTGTGACTAGGCATGGTAGTCGGTACGCTGGATTTCGCCAGAAGAATACTAATATAGCATAAGAACCAACGACTCAGTGTTACTCCTTTGAGTACGAATTGAAGATATCTAGAGCACCGAGTTTTAATATTGTGTACAAACAAAGTACTGTGATCCAGCTAGGCTTCTTCGCCTATATGTACCAGTCATAATAGTACGAAACTGTACGGTTCAGCCTCCCTTCTTTGAAATCCTCAGCCTATTTGACAGTCAGCAAAAGCCGTAGCTAGAACGCTAGAACTTACTAAGGCATCAACAAAATAGTCCACCAACTCAACCTCTTCTGCGATCCATTTTTGTTGTCTTGGTGAAAGATCACCCTCTGCCAATGTTTGGGCAGAATCAAAGTCTATCCAGAGTATCCTCTCGTACTCCCCCAAAGATACCATCATATTGCGGGGCTTTGGATCACCGTGAAGAACTTGTGCCCTGTGAATATCATCAAGAATCTCGCGGAGTTTAGCCAGCCGTTCTACTGAAAAGTTGGATAGATCTATTGACTGCAGATTTGGAATATACTCAATAAGAATAGCATTGGGGGGCAGTGTGTCGTCAAGAAACATATCAAGGTTTGGATCAATAGCCGGTGGAATATTTCTGATTATCCCGTAAAAATCTGGGATAATACCCCTCTTGCACAAGCCCTTCAATTTCAATCGAGAGTATGCAGTAGACTCAGAACGAAAGAGATTGACCTCGCGGTCAGGGGGATCGAGCTCAGACGGGCCTCTGTCATGATACTTTCATTATAAATACGAAGCCAGCAGATAAATACGAACATCTATACTTACCACTTTCAAGACACATAATCTCTCCTGGAAACTGACTTTGAAAACCACGGAGTATTTACTCTCCTTCAGCTTTTCGAGGAAGTCAATCTCAGATACGTTCACTTCAATCTCATTAGACATAAGGGCTATGTGGGGTTCGCAAGTAAACCGCGGACGACGAGGGTTGAACGTGAGTTGTGTGGGTGTTGGCTTTGCAACGTAGGTCGTCGAATGATTATATGAAGAATGCTCATCCCTTTCGAAGATGCGATGTTCTGTTGTTGCCTGAGGCACAGGAGCCAACTTGGCAATTCAAGGGCGGCACATCGCCGCACATGTGACTTCGCTCCTGGGCGCTTTCGGACTGCTCATTCAACTGCGATCGAAGCCAATCCCTCCAATATTGTGCCCTCATCGAACAAGGACAGTCACCACAGAACACACGATCGGAAATGCGGGTCATTGGGCACAATACGAGTTAAACACAAGTCACTGTTCAAGCTTCCTTGCATGAGAAAACGAGTTGTGTTGATTGCTGGACTGGCGCGCTGACGCCGCACGGGCAGGCAAGTGAGTGAGAGCTCGAAAAGTCCTTCGTGGCTTGGCGGTTGCGCTATCGGATCGAGATCAGTTGGTTCTCCTTTGCTCTCACTGGAGTTTGTGGCCGGCCTTGTTCTGGCTCCCTTCCTGGTTGATTGCTGCCGACCAATTGGACGGATTACCCAGACGGTCTTGTGTATTACGATGCTGCATTTGGACCGGCAACTTGTCCAGGGCTGTCTCCTGAGATCGGGTGCACGGTTGAGAACGAAAAGTGGATGTGGCGAATGTAAGGCCAAGCACCCAAACTTATAGTGGCAGCCCGTGTTAACTACAGGTAGGTCGGCGGCGCCGAAAGAAGTGTGATGAGAAACGTCCCCGATGCGGAGGCTGTACTCGAAATGATTTTGAATGTCGATGGCCCCCCGAGACCCAGACTGTTGACCGACGAAGGTATTCCTTGGCTTCAGGAACCACCACCACCACCAGCAGTGCAGGCGACGAAGCCCTTACGGGGCGTCCGGGACGGTCTCTCCCGCCGCCGGTCAGCATGCCTGTGCCATTTCACAAGAGCGAGCATCTGCGCATCTACCGGTACTTCGTGCACTCCATGTCCCCCAAACTTGTCCGGCAGACTTCCTTGTCCAGGTATTCCCAAGACTTCCACATCGTCCGCCTGGCACTGGTTCACCCACCTCTCATGGGAGCCCTAATTGCCCTTGCTGGAATGAAGATGTCATCGCAGTCATCCAATCTCCAGTCGCTGGCTCTACAAAGTTACCTGTTTGCCATCACAAGCCTGAAGACGGGTCTAATGGAAGGCCGACATACCGGTACTGAGGATTGGCTTCTGGCCACCACCACCTTGTTGTGTCTTTTTGAAGTAGGCGCCCCCCGGCCTTTGAAACCCTTGCTGCTCTGAGTGCCCCGGCTAAACACTGCATCAAAGAACTCTCGCTGCGATGCGATGCCGAATGCCAGGTCTCATGTGTTGGCCTCGGGCCAGATGTTGTCCCTGCGCAGGCCCAAACCCCGAAACGCCTCGCAAGAGGCCATTGTCTTCGAGCGCATTTGCGTAGAATCATTTCTGTACCACGCCGCTCTCCTGACCCTGTTTGATCCTTCCGTCAACTGCCTGCCTCTGATCAAGGGCGATTTAAATCTGGAGGGCTATTTTTGCGACCCGGATCATCCGGACGATGTCCCACCAGGGGCCCTGACGTCCACCCAGCCCGTTCTGGATGCGTCCTATAAGTTTTTTCTCCTGGTGCTTGATATTACAAAGCTGGCTCAATCGTTCCCCCTGACCACTACTGCCGAGGTTGAGACGTGGTCTCGATCGCAAGAGATGGTGGTGCATTGGGAGAAGTCGATCGACAACCAACAAACGTCCAACGCAGAGAACCACGTCGGAAGACTCTATACTGTGGCGATCCGAATTCTACTTGTACACGCAGATCCCAGGCGCTCCATGGTCGACTGGATCCAGTTGATGGAATCGTATCTTTTACGAGGCCTCGAGATCATTACAGCATTAGTTGTTGACGAGTGGTTTTCCTTCTACTATTTGTGGCCGCTATTAGTGGTGGGCTCAGTGGCCGTTCTACCGGAAGCGAAGCAGATCGTCCGAGCCAAGCTTTCCCAGGTATCAGACACACGGCAGGGCGGGCCTATTTCGCTGGCACAGTACCGCTTGCAGAAAGTCTGGAGATCAGGTGCTCGGAATAATGACTCTGATCATGGACAACTTATGGCAAGGCAACTGCGGACCTTGCTAATGGGAGACTGATAGCTCCAGGATTCTACTCCGAGATAACTGGCTTGTTTGTATGTGGACATTACAACTTGTCAAGCTTCACAAGCAAAATCCTATTCATCTAACTATGGGACACCAGTCCAAGGCTTAACTCATGGAAAGAGACGCCTTAGGAGGTACCACTCACAGATTAATCGTTACTTTGATCGCGGTGCTTACAGTCGCTGTATCCTGGACCAGCCTTTCGTCTACCTATGAAATATGGCAAGCCGTGGGTTTGAAACCGAATGCGCCACAGCAGAGGGCGGGCATGCGAATGGAGCCGGCGATATCTGTCCCAACGCCGAGGGTGGAGCCTCTCATCGCCACCAACGCTTCCTCTCCGCCGCTGCTCCCCCCAGCGGTTAGGCTCCGCCCGTGCGGGCTGAGAACACGACCGAAGACATTGTTATGGGGGTCGGGAGTCATTAGCACCTGGGGAACATTTGTCTTGACATAGAGCACAGCCCCGGAGTTGTTCAGGATTTCGACCCAGGCAGAACTCGTGGACGCGGGGGCCCGGTCGAGGAATCCGACGAACCCAAGCGTAGTTGGAGCACCGGGGACATTGAACGACTCCTTGATGCGAATGGGCAGTCCATACAGTGGCCCTGCCCTGGTTCGAGCAAAAGTTTCCTTGAGCTGCTTTGCTCTGGCTGGGGCTTTGTCGAAGAACATCTCCGCCAAGCAGCAGGTGATCTGCTGCGCAATTGCAGCCCGCTTGCAGAATGCTATCGTGACCTCGACGGAGCGGAAGCCTCCGCTAGCCAACTTTTCCAGTAGCCCTGTGGCATCGTAGTCCTCGGTAATGTGGACTTCTTTCTCGGTTAGGAGTCCTGGGCACGTCGAAGAAGTTGACCGACGAGTTGAGAAGAATATTGGCTGGTCAAGTCCACTCTGGTGGAATCGCTGCTGCAGTCTGAGCTGGCTTCCTTTTGCTCCCACGTTGTGATCGTCATATTTGAACAGGGTGCCGGTTCAGGTTGGAGCCTTGGACTTGGGGGTTTGAACTTTAGAAACGGACTTTGGAACGAGTGGCAGCACGGGCCTTTGTTGACTCGCATATCAAGCATGTCGGGCCATTGCGTCCAGGGATTTTATAGTGCCAGAACTGGGAGGCAGATCATGACCGAGGTCCTACCCAGGTCAACCGAGTTGTATGACCGGCTCGGCCAATCGACCAATCAGATCGTTTTGCGCCGTCCCACTGTGACTGGTATGAATTAGCCTTCCACTACGGATTACTCCCAGTACACGAGGTGTGTCGGGATGGACAGGACCCCCGTCGTCTGTAGACTGTAGGATGGATATCCGCATTCAGTGTATCCATCTCGCCGCACACACGCGATTCACCGGTCTTGTGGGGGTCCACCACGTCTCTGACAGTGCCTCGTTGAGGAGATATATATAACAGCCATTTTCAAACGGGCTCAGCTGGTTTGCCCTCCGAACCTACATCTGACTTGCATCGTCGGCAGATTGCTCGCATTATGGAACACCACCGTGATCAAGTCAAGCGAGTGATCAGTGAGTATCTCGCTGGCATAGACGACTCATTACGACGAGTCAATCTCACTGTAAGCGCATTCTCCCTTGACGGCCCAATTCCCACCCTTGCGGTCCCCCAAACCTGACATCCAACCTTCTTGGCTAGATACACAACAACCCCGAGCTTGCCTACGAGGAAAAGTACGCGCATGACACTATCAGTACATTCCTGGAAAACTTGGGCGTGTCGGTGACTCGCAGTGCGTTCGGGTTGGCGACCTGCTTTGAGGCGACGGGTGGCTCGGGGGGACGCTGCGTCAACTTCAACGCCGAGCTCGATGCCTTGCCTGGGATCGGGCACGCGTGCGGGCATAACCTCATAGCTACTGCGAGTGTGGCAGCCTTCCTCGCCCTGAGACATGCCATGGCCGAATTTGCCGTGCCGGGTCGAGTTCAACTGCTGGGGACCCCGGCCGAGGAGGATGGCGGCGGCAAGATCGATCTGTTGAAGCGCGGTGCGTACGAGAAGTCCGACCTCTCATTGATGGTGTAAGTGACTGGCCTCCCTGGCCTCCCTGGCCTACCAGGTATCGTGTTCTGATCGAAGAACTATTCAGGCATCCCATGGCCGAATCCAGCTTTCGGGACCGCGGTGTCATTGGCGCTGCTGGCCAAAAGTCTATCGCTTGCGCCGATCTGGTGTGCACATATACCGGCGTGAGTGCCCATGCAGGCGCGAATCCTTGGGAGGGAGTGAATGCCCTGGATGCCTTTGTGACAGCGTACATGAACGTCTCCACTCTGCGCCAGCAGATACAGCCACAGGAACGAATCCATGGGACGATTCTGGAGGCTCCAAAAATCACCAATGCGATACCGGAGAAGACAGTGGCAAAATTCTCTGTTCGAAGCCCCACACTGAGTAGTCTGGCGGCCCTGAGTGACCGTGTACGTCACTGCTTGCAGGCTGGAGCGCTCGCAACCGGGTGCCATGCGGTCTTCGAGGACACCCCTGCATACGCCGACCTGCGTGTTAACCCCCCTCTGTGTGCGGAATACTGCCGGTCTATGGAAGAGCAAGGAGAGAGGCTGTTGTTCGAGGCGGAGGAGGTGATGACCGGGTCGACCGATCAAGGGAATGTCAGCTATGCCCTCCCAGCACTGCATGCGATCATTGGCATCCCGGTTCCCAACGGCGCCCAAAATCATACGCACGAGTTCTGCGTAGCCTCGGGCGAGGTCGCTGCCTACCAAATCATTCTGAAAGCTGCAGCAGCGATGGCCATGACCGGTTGGGCTTTCCTGACGGACGATTCGTTCTTTGTGAGAGTTAAGGAGGCGCACGAGCAGGCTGTCAATTAGATAGGAGAGCAAGCGTATAGATTCCACATTACTGCCGGAGACCAATGAAAACCAGACGCTCGCTTTCACTTTTGCTAGTTCGACCCACCCAAGATCAATATACTCCGTAGCACCTACCGAACCAAGAGAGCACATGCGGCCAAGGTCCTCGGCGGGGAGACAAGTGATCCCACCCCACAGATTCCAGGTCTACTTCCGGGCCGGCCCAGTGGAGCCGGCCAGCAGAGTGCAGCCTGTCATATCGTTTAGCGCGGTGGAGGTCAGTGCTTACTTCCCCGGACTGTCTCCCGGGCTGCGCACCCCCGGCATTAGAGAGCGCCCTTGAAGCCGTATCCCCCGCACACTCCCATGGGGGATTATCTTTGTGTCAGGACCGACTACTATCTATAAATGTGGCCGAAGCTCGCTAGCGCTGTGGATAGACCGATTGGTCTTTGTCCTCTTTGCACGCTTTCGTGCATCCCGACCTCGTACGCATCTATACATTTGCTCCCCGCGATGTCTTCCGCTGCAGACTTTCCTGATGATGGCAAGGTTGAGAAAGGCCAAGGCCGGGGTGATCAGCTATCAGTGGTGCAGATGGGAAACGTAGCGGATCTCGCGAGCCCCGAAGCAGATAACATCCGCTGGAAGATTGACTGTGTGCTGCTTCCGTTGCTAGGCGTTTGCTACATGCTCCAGTTCCTGGACAAGCAGAGCCTAAGCTACGCATCCCTACTGGGGATCCTGGAAGATGTCCAGCTGGTCAACCGCCAGTTTTCGTGGACCGCGTCGATCTTCTACTTTGGCTTCATCTTCTGGTCCTATCCGACGGTGTATCTTTCGGTCCGATTGCCGATTGGGAAGTACCTTAGCTGTACCGTGTAAGTGGCCCTCGACCTATCTCAGCTCGGAGAATGCATGCTAATTCCCCCGGTTGTGCTTTTAGAATCCTATGGGCGGCTGTCCTCATGTGTCATGCGGCATGCCGCAGCTTCTCTAGCCTCATGGTCACTCGTTTCTTTCTCGGAGCGTTCGAAGCGTCCATCGCTCCCGGGTTCTCGCTGATCACAGGAAAATGGTATACGCGCAAAGAGCAGCCTCTCCGCTACGGGCTCTGGTTCGCGGGATCTGCCGTGGCGAGTCTCTTCGGCGGCCTAGCCGCATATGGGATTGGGCACCTCAACGGTCCTCTTGCCCCATGGCAATACCTGTTCCTTATATTTGGTGGGACGACTGCCTTCTGGGGCATGGTGATGCTTGTCCTTCTTCCCGACAGCACCAACAATGCCCTGTGGTTGCGAAAGACCCAGCGACAAGTTGCAGCACATCGTGTGCGGGAACCCTCGCCGGAAGCGCAGGGTGGCACCTACAAACCCTACCAGGTAGTGGAGGCTTTCAAGGACCCCGTTACTTGGTGCCTATCGCTCTACTCATTCAGCGTCAATATCGCAAACGGTGGTTTGACCTCGTTCGGCTCTCTTGTGATCCAGGGATTCGGCTACGAGGGGATCCAAGCCCTACTCATCCAAATGCCGACCGGCGCAGCTCAGTTGGGCTTTATTATTGTCGGTGCCGTCATATGCTCCTACTTCCGAGACGTTCGGACTATCGTCATCTTCAGTTTCGCCGTCATCAGCATGATGGGCATGGTGCTGATGTATGTGCTGGATGAGAAGAACCAATCCGGCCGCTTGGCCGGTTTCTGTCTCAGTCTCGCCTTTTCGGCGAGCATGCCCATCTCCTTGTCGCTGGTCACGAGCAACGTGGGCGGAATGACCAAGAAGGCCACCGTCAATGCATGTGTGCTGGTCATGTATTGTGCAGGGAACATCGTCGGCCCACAGTTCTTCAACGTCCGGGATGCACCGAACTACCCCAAAGGCATCCGGGCCAGTCTGGCTGGGTTCTGTCTGGGGGCGTTTTTCATCGCAGTGCTGCGGGTGTACCTGATGTGGGCGAACGCACGACGTGGCTGGCAGCCGAGCGGCGCAGAGAGCATCGTGTCCGACCACGAGGATAAGACGGACTGGGAGATTCCTTCCTTTCGCTATGTTTTGTGAACTGGGGAATTTGGATCTATGATATCCAGGCAGCGGGCGAGTGTACTCTACCGCAGTTGGGGATTATCTTATAGCTCCGGCTTCGCGGATACCCAGATGGGTAGCCCGAAGTGTGAGCTATAGTAAATCCGGTAGCATAGAAGATATTACCTTTTACGCATAACAATATATTCAGCATTTTGGAGGCTATGGGGCTAGTTGTTGGTGTACCTTTATCGTATCACACTATTGGCTTAGTTACTTTTTCTAAGATTCTAGTGCCTGCGGGGTATGTTTCTAGGTTTGGTCTGCTCCGGAGTAGTACTCCAAACAGCACTGCAAGAGAAATATCAACCACTTCCTCTAATCTACCCATATCACACGGTCAACCCAGGTCGGACTGCATCGGAAAGAAAATTAGAAAAGCCTCGCACAGGGCAGAGATATGAACCTGGTTTCCCGGGAGAAACTGCCTTCAGTGTCCTCTGATGACTGCCCAGCAGCCCCATATTACTTCGTGGAGTTCCCGGAGAGTTCCCGGAGAAATTGATAGCACCCCGACTTTTGGAGACGAGCACAAACCATCAAGGCATTGTGGGGCTAATGTTGGGGTTTGCATTTTGGAGACATCAGACAGTTGGGGTAATGATATCGTATAAAGTTATCTCCCATGAGTCAAATCTGTGCTGAGAATGCTCCAGAGTTTCCCAGGTTACTTTCCCCTGACAAGACTTTGAGAAGCAAGATACAAAATGCCCACGATTCCTGCCCGTCGGTTTGCGATGCAGCGACTGCGCGTCGGCCAGTCGATCAAGGTCATTGACTCCTCTGGAGGTCAGGTTATCGACACTTGGGCCTTTGCCATTCCCTCAACGCCGACCTTTCCACGATACATGTCAATGACCCATACTCGGTCCACCCTGCAGAAGCTTCTTCCATCCGTGAACGAATCATTCCTCGACAACAAACGGGATCCTATTCTGACGCTGGTTGAGGACACCTCTCCCGGCGCACACGACGTTCTCTATGCGGCTTGCTCTCCGGAACGCTACCTCCAACTTGGTGGCGACAAAGACCACGATAACTGCGCCAACAATCTTCGCAACGCTGTACGGCAATGCACAGAGCCATCATTCAGTCACGTCGCCGGGTTTCTCGAGAGTGGCTGGATGCCCGATCCCCTGAATCTATTCATGAAGGTCGGTATCGATGGCACCAAGTTGCAATGCTTGGACCCGGATAGCAAGGCGGGGGATTATGTTATATTAAAAGCGGAGCAAGAATGTATGGTGATTATGAGTGCTTGTCCGATGGATTTAAGTGCTTGTAACGGGGGTGAGCCCAGCAGTGCAGACTTCGAAGTTCTGGGCGCGTGAATAGCTGGCTCGTGAGGCACTTAGATCAATACATGTACTCATATTGATATTGAAATTTCAAAGTTGTGTCAGTCTGCTGCCCTAGGCGAGACATAGGGAATGCCATCGATCACAAGTAGAACACCGCAATAGCATCGCGTAAGCTAGTAACCACGAGGATATCACCGTTGCCGTTAAATCATGTAATACCTTTCCGTTCATAAAATATATAGCCTACTATTATTCCCATTAATTCGTTTAAAAAGTATATCACTGCGAGGAAAACATAGCATCTATAACTGCTAGATAGCACAAAATATAGAGGTTATTTACCGCTCCATGGAATACATTACATATTTATTGCACGTCCATATATTGGTTTGGGATGGCCCATGGAGTAGACACAAAATACCCTCCTAATCGTCCTGTGGAAATCTCGCGCCACCCTGCACCCGTATCTCATCCAAAATCTGCATGACCCTCAGAGTCCCTCTACTCTCGCGAAGATATCATCAGTCTTATGCAATAATGTGGAGGAGATGAGGGCATGACGACCGGTCTCTGCATAGTGCAGCACCGTAGCAGTACTAACATCTACCCCTTGTAACCGTAGCTGGGGAGTATCGGACTTGCCTTACCCAGTAGAAGATTAGCATTCTATTTCTAGTACGTCTACAGCATATTTTGGACTTGCATCACCTCGTTGTCTATTGAAGATACCGCAATACTCCTTTGGTCTTGAAGCCGGTGGTCTTTAGAAGTTTATACTCTCACGTTCATCCAGCCTCTGCCTTGAGCCAGCTAGTTGAACTACACCTCTATGGGAGGCTGTATAAGCAAGATGAAGAAAACGCAACTTATAAAAAGCCATATAAGACGCACATGGGAAATTCAATTACCGGACGTATGGCAAGTTAACAGACGCATAAAATACAGGCCCATAGCGAAGCTGGCAAGGCGCTTGATCTCGTGTCGGCGGTTTTCTCAATGCCTCATCATACAGGCTTCATGCAAGAGCATGCTCGACGTGTCCAGTAGCCAGGATTTATGCTCTTGACACCGCAAATCTGTAAGATGCCAAGATGTTTTGACTCGTCACTTGAGATGGTTCAGTATTGTTTAGACTTTCTTCGCTCCCCATTGCTCTCCTGCTACAGCAGATTCAGGACACGCCTCAAAGACGGGTATCTTGCGGATTATATTAATTGAAACTGTATTTGGCAACCGGTATGTTTTTTTCTAGGGGTTCTAACTGCCATCTAACGTTCCACAGAAAGACATGCAAAAAGTCATCGCATGTCACAAACAAATCAGAAAAATAAGCAGCATTCTGAGAGGATAGGAGAAGATTGATATGAATCATGCACCAGTTCTGATAATATCCGCTGCTCTCTCTGCCACCGCATACACCGTAGACATGATATTTGCTGCGGGAATCAGAGGAAAGATACTGGCATCACAGACACGCAGGTTCGTGGTTCCATAGACACGCAAATTCTCATCTACCACCCCTCCTTTCTCCCGAGGAAGCATAGCCGCTGTACCACTGGAATGGTAGGTAGTAGTGGCTGTATGGCGGAGATACTTCTTTGCGGATTCAAGATCTGTGAGGAAAGCGTCGGGGTGATTCCGTTGCCCGTCGACCACCAGATATTCGGAAATAGGCTTTAGAACGTGGAGTCGTTCCATGTCCAATAGATTACGGGCCATGAGATCCAAGTCTAATGGGTTTGAGAAGTAGTGAGGATCGATTATCGGGGGCCCGTCAGGGTCCGAAGAGGCAATGTGCACTGTTCCGCGAGAGAAGGGAAGACTTTGGGAGAGGCCCAAGCTTAGAAAGTTTCCAGGCATGAGCTCCTGGCCAACGAAGCTCTTGCCGGTTTGATGAAGGTTCGCCTGAGCAAGGAACATAAACATCGAGCAGATTGGTGCATCCCTCTCCGCGTAAATGTCTCGGATCACCCGATCCCGATCATCTGGGTGGCCGAGGAAACTATCGAGATGGGCCCGCTTAGCTTCCTGTTGCCCGTGATAGTCAATGATAGGCATATAGCCACAGGACTGCACGCCTCCTACGGTCATGGGTCCTTCTTTGTGCTCTGCATAGAGTTGCATCGCAGTCTGAATCGCGCCTGGTTCCTGTCGCAGCAGTGGATCACCGGTCATAACCCCCGGCTTCACCTCGAAACTGATGCCACTCATGAGATGGTCCTGGAGATTCTCACCGACATTGGGGTTTTCGATCACTACAGGGATACTGAATTGGCCGAGAATAGCTCTGTTTCCGATTCCAGACAGTTCAAGCAGTTTCGGAGTGTTGAGAGCGCCGGCAGTAAGAATGACCTCCTTCTTGGCTTTAATGACGATCGTTTGCCCTTCGACATTCGCTTCCACCCCGGTAGCCGTTGCTCTCGAATCTTCCTGGGAAAGAATGATTCGACGAGCGACTGCATTTGTGATAATACGAACGCTTGGTCGCTGCATAGCTGGGAGACCATACCCGGTAGCTGCATAACTCCGTGTCTTTGTCTCTGCATCGACGGCCGCCAGGTTGGAGTAACCGCCAATAGACACACCCGAGAAAGGATCAGCTGTGACTCCATATCCCATCTCGTGAAAGGTGTCAACCCAGGCCTTAGAGAGCGGATCTTGTCGCACAGCGGGGAAAGAGACCTTGATCGGACCCGAGTCTCCATTCACCTTCGGGTCAACCCAGCTTATCCCGATATGGTCACGAGTGGCTTCATCTGGAAGCTGTAGCATGTAGGCCTTTTTATCGTACGGGGAGAGAGTTTCCCAGGTCCAACTGGTGGCGCCGAGCTTGGCCCAGCCATCAATTCCCGCCTTCGTGGGTGCTACAAAGGCCTGGCCATTGATGCCAGATGAGCCACCGAGCAGCTTGCCCTGAGGTTCCTTGATGACTCGGTCGCCTAGGCCAGCCTGATAGCAGAAGATTAGCATCTCTCTGTCTTGTCGTCCGCTCTGATGCGGGAGGCTTAGGCAGACATACCTGCGGCGTGGATTCAAACTGCCAATCCGCTTCAGACCCCATTAGAGTGGTCCAGAGGGCAGGGGTCTGAACACGAGGATCCTGGACGAGGTTCTTGCCAGCCTCCAGAACGATAACAGAGTGGGTGGCATTTCCCTCGGACAATCGAGCGGCGAGCACTAGCCCGGATGCCCCCCCCCTCCGACAATCACATAGTCTGCCTCGGAAGGCATGTCCAGCTGAGATGCCATTCTTTCTGAGGTGGTGAAAGGGACGGTGTCACGGAAAAAAAAGAATATTTGCGTTCGAGCTTTTGTCTCAGCAGGAAGTGTGGATGCTCTCTGACCAAGCGGGCTGCCACCGCGGCCTTTATAGGCGGATGGTGGCTGCGGCAACCGCGTCTAGCGAGACAGCAAAGACACAGAAATACGGAAATACAGAAATTTAAGAAATCTGGGCCACCCATCCGAAGTGTAGTACCATCTCTTTGGGTGTGGGTGTGTGTGTGTGTGTGTGTGTGTGTGATGTCGGCACTTCGAGTCGAAGCACTTGTCCAACTGGATATGAATGATTTTACATTCACAGTCCTGGACGACGGTTTATACCGGCTCCTCGAGATTAATCTTGGGATCGTCAATTTCTGTCTTCCCCTTCTCCGGCCCATGGTCGCTCGAACAAGGCTTGGAATCAAGACCAGTTCCCCGCAGAGCCTAGGGCAGAAACTCATCCATGAGCCGTCTCATCTGAGGAACCAACAGGCACTTGGCGGAGAAAGCACTGACAGCATTTCCTTGTATAGGATCTCGGCTCGTAATCGAGGAGACCATAGTAGTGCTCGTACTTGAAGGAACGCTTTGGCTTGATAGTACCCTGCGTGATTACCCGGTATCAAGTTGAAGCTCCTTGGCAGCCTGGATGTATGTTTTCTTATGATTCAAGTTTCTACCATTTCTCAACACAGAGACTGCATAAAATGGTGGGCCATCCACACCAGCTATGGGATTAATAAACTCATCAGAGCCGTTGATACATACTGAAGTGAACTCGGTCACAAAACAGAACGCCGATGATTTCAAATATAATCAAGGAACATCGTTCTTCAATTGTCACCCCCCGTTCAGCCCCGAATGTATCTAGTACCATTTACCTATTAACGTCATGACTCCCCACTGGAGGCTCTCCGATCTTACACATGTTAAGATATACCATCACAGGAGAGTTTGGGGCCCTCTTGAGTACCCAGGACCCCTCTCCACCGAGGACTGTTGGTAGAACCTCTCCCCACAATCTGGTGAGAAAGGTCAGCCCGATAGTTGCGCCAAGCGATGAATCCTTATACACTAAAACAGCCACAGTTGCCAATGATAGTGAAGTACATCACATCTTTTATAAGCACAGCATCCCCATCTCCGAGTCCCCGTGAACTCGCGGCCCGAGACTATCAAGCAGTGCAGTTGCTCACCCTGATCTACGCCGCCTTCTCCCCAAACACAACCCACGTCTGCAGCGCCCCTACCGCAGCAGTAGCAATCCCATTAACATGAACCGCTCTCTTGAAAAACCAACCTGAACTAACCCAGACAATACCAGTCATGAGCGCAGTAATTGCACGGTTGAGGGGAAACTTTAAAGCCGCTGCGTTTTCTACCCAGTGAAAGTTGAAGAGAGCTAGAGTGGCAATGACAGATATGAGTCAGTTCAGACCTTTCATTGAGAGCTATAATTCAATACACGCCTATTAAGACGAGAAGTGCGCTTCCTTGGTACCATCCCGCGCTGCTGCACATGAAGGGGACGTTAGGAAGGGCTCGGAATTTAGGATCTCGTCGGAAAAGCCCGGCCAGCGAGCTACACCGTGCGTTACGAATTATTAGCCTCATAGTAGTTGGTAGTACACCGCCTGGGAGGAACGTACAGTATGTCCAACAGACATGAGTATCCAACCGGCCGCTGTACATCTGAGAAGCGTTGGGCTAGTACGTTGCAATGTATATCAAGGCCGGGCCGACTATTATGTAGCGAGCTTTCCAAGGAGCCCTCGGCATTCGCGAGGTGCCGAAATGTCTCGCCAAATATGTAATTCGCAAAGCGATGGATTATAAAATGTAAGATACGGTAATATTTCACTTGATGGCCTTTGATGCCATTGTCAAAGACTAAATCACTTAACAAACACTGTAAAATAGCATTAATTATTAAGACTGCTGATAAAGCTAACTAACCTTGCCCTAACTGGTTAACTAACTAAAAAATGGGCTGACGCATCTGAGCGTGCGCTCAGGTGTACAAATCATACACATATCCTTCTTCTTTCCCACTCTGCCATCTACTTGACATCGAGACCAGATCGCTAGAGTGTAGTTTAGTGGAGTTCAATTTGAAGCACAACTTCAATATTCCCCCTCGTGATTTAACCTAGCCCAACAATTGAGAGCAGATCGTGCAACATGGTAGCAAGGACCATCATGCCATTTGCTACAATAGTTTTCGCACTTGATGTATCCCTTCAAAGGAAATATCGCCATTCTTCAGTGTTATTCGTAGCTATATCGTTCAGTCTCTTATCCAATTTAGTTACTTGTACAGAAGTGACTAATGATCCTATACCAGCAGGGTTAGCATGGCTTTAATAGCGGTCTAACCTTTAGCAATCTAGCAATGTCTCACAAAGTATGTCTCTCATCCAAGGATCTTCAGTGACCAGATACTTCAACCAATATATATGTCCACATCTTGAATAATTTAAACTAAAATGGGGTATGAACTATCCTAACGGAGGAAAATATACTCGTGCGCCGACGTAAATTGGCCCGGAACGCCACTGCGGATCCGGGAAATGACAACTTGATCAGATACATCCCGTGCTTTCCTCCCCCAGCAGTTCTCTCATCTAGATTGTGACGAGATCGTGGAGTACCATGGGGTGCCGTTAATACGCTAGTTAATTGATGGGGTTATTTTGACCGAAACGGATAGTTTTATTTCTGTTAGGGCGCTCATCAAGATACGATCGCAATATGGAATTGACGCCTACGAAGGTTCTACTATTTTATAAATATTATAATGCACCGAGTAGTCTTATATAATTGTTGCTAACCGCTGGAAGCAGTATATGCAGCAAAAATGCTGCAGTGGCGCCGTATTTTTTATTAATAATGATTGTTATATAGTTAACTATATCTTTGGCTCACCTACACAGTGCGGCGCTAATGCAGACAGGTAATTCGAGCAAATAACCAAAGCCCTTAACTCGTCGGCCGGGTGGCAGCCCCATCTTGCAAATGCCTATACCTTTTTTTCTGGTCCTGAAATAGTACTTGTATGTCTGGGTTCGATATGTTGGCCTCCATCGTTCGACTCGATCTTTCTCACCGCACCATAGGTTAAGCCCCTGGTAAGACCCCTGCATTGGTGCAAGGACACTAACCAGAAAATAACTGTTTCAACCGTCAATTATTGTTGGGCGTGGAGATAACAAAAGGGGTTTTTGGGTCGACATCAGCACAGGGGTCTAGAAAGTGCAGTTGCGCCCTGCAAAAAAAGAGAAGACAAGAAAAGAAAGGGGCTGATAGGCTCGGGGACATGACAAGGAGTAGCTTTCCTTCGCATGCGAGATGTCCCCATGGCAGTGAATCTGTTTAATCCTTTCCCGCGGGCGCGAATGCCTGCTTAGCGTAAGGCAACATTGCGTTCTGATGCTTGGACCTCGGTCTGAAACAACGGTCTCGTCGTCTGTACCAGATGACCCCTCTTAACACCATGGGGGATCGCGTACTTAACAATGTGGAGCACGACTCATCACCCGGGAGACCATTCCGCGGGATCTTCCCAGACCCCAGCTGTGGGGTGTCAATCAAAGTAATTCCATACTGGACCCTGCTCATCCGTACCTCTGGGTCTTTGTTTCTTTTGATTCAACGGACCATAGCATACGTGCAGTAGTGGAGCGTGTTGGTCGAAGGTCACTCACATCGCCCGAAAGAGAAACAGATGACACCATGCTAACGAATAGTAACAAGGGCTCCTCACGGGGTGCCTGTTGAGGTCAAGCCATCACCCGTTAAGTATTCTGTCTACTGACACTCATGAACCGAGTTCCCCTTTGGGAATGCTCGGCAACCCGTTATGTGTGACCTGAATCATTCCCTAAGTCATCTATGGAAATGCCGCCTTTCTCCGTGAGATTTCGACCTCCAAGGAAGACCGAGGCTTGTTACACTTAATGATTTGCGTGTTTTAAATGAAGAGTCTTTTCTGTAGTCGCAAAACGCCACCTAGTTGGGACTAAGCCCTGGTAAGAAAAGACCGAGGCGAGAGAAAAGAAAAGGAACGGAGACGAGCTGGAAGTAACTCTTTGACGATTTCGACATAGCCCTTTTGGGCATGTCTGGACTTAACTACGCGCACGCAGGCCACATGAGTCACCCATCGGAAGAGACAGCCCCGAGGAGGATGTGCAAAAAAGGTGGGTCAAGTTTACGTTTATCTGGAATAGATTCAGCAATAACCCTATTCGATAGGATGGTAGCCTCCTGCAAGAGCAAATGATGACATTTCCCGCAATACGCCCGATAACCTGAAGCACCGGGTATGACTATGCTCATGACACTATCTAACCAAAAGGAAAGAGATAACATCTTTGGGCTGGAGGCGCCAACTCAGTCAACGGGTGTTGCACAGCAACGTCGGACGTCTACTGCGCAGCCTTATCCTCGAACCCAAAGGATTATTATTTCCGAGCGGAAGTTCCCGACTTTTATGCAA